>NC_140975.1:3504339-3636839 GCF_056783735.1 Eptatretus burgeri
CAATATTCTTTCCTTCTTCTGATTAACTCCTCTTTATCGGTGTGTGTGTGTGTGTGTGTGTGTGTGTGTGTGTGTGTGTGTGTGTGTGTGTGTGTGTGTGTGTGTGTGTGTGTGTGTGTGTGTGTGTGTGTGTGTGTGTGTCATGGCACCTGTCCTTGCTCAAGTTAAGAGTATGGAAGAAATATTTTGGGATAAGTATGGTCTGTGTCCACTTATGAAAGTTGCTTGCCTTGTTGTCGCACCCCACAAATTCCTTACTATCCCTGCTTGCATACAAGAATAAACCACATTCATTGTGCCACATATTTTTCTTCGTCTGTCTGTTAATAAATGCTCGTGTAGAAATGTTCCCAGTTCGTTTTTGTCTTTTCTTTCATTAATCCAGCATGGTCCTTATCCTAACTTAGCCGGGACTTTATTCCCAACGATCCGTTCCTTTTAGCTGGTACGTTCCTTGGCAGTGTCGCTTGGCTGCATCTGACCCGATTCGGACAATGTGTACTGAGGGCCCGTTCCCCGGTAATTAGGTCACGTGATTATTTTAGGTAACCGGTTAAACCTCAGATGGAGGACCCTTGGTCACGTGGTTGAGTTATTAGCGTTCACGGTCGATTAGCGATCCGCCGCGTCACGGAGTTATCCGTGTGCGACGGCCTGCGATTCCAGAGAGTCTGGTGGGAACCCGAGATAGCTTCCCCCCCCTCGTGGTCTTCTTGCCCCGACCCCGGGCCGCAACAATTTTTGTGTCAGGAGTGTGCTTCACGCACCCCTGAAATTAAGAGCAGGTTAGGATACAAATTTTATTTCGTTATTGGTACGGACCATGACGGACCAAGATGAGCTGGTTCAGGTGGGTTTTGAAACAACAATGTCAGAGGAATCCATGGTTCAGGATGGCAGTTTTGAGGGAGATCATTCCCTGCAGCCATACCCAGAGGTAACGTTGGGGGCAACCGCGATTACAACATTGCTTGGGGACCCTCACCATCAAATTTCCCTCATGGAGGACATAGCGAGTCCAATGGGAGCCACACCAAACAGTAGTAGATCAGCCTCGCCAAAGCCACTGGATATGAACCATGATATGGAAATCATGACTCATATGATAGGTGATATTTAAGTGAGACAAGAAAAAAATGGATGGGAAAATGCAAGCAGGACAAAACCAACAGAGGAGTGATATGAAAACACTGAAGGCAGGTCAGGAGCTGAAGGCGGAGCTCGAAAAGGTAAAGGAGGGGCAGCAAAGCTTGGACATGGGCTGGCAGCTGTGAAGGGCGTGATGCAAAACATGGACCGGAATTTCCCAAATGAGATCAGGAAAGTACGCGAGGAAACGATAGGGGTGAAGGAGAATGTGGAAGGTGTTTGTACTGCGATGTAGACTGGTAAGGTAGAAGTGACTAATAAAATAACGGCAGTTAAGAGAGAAGTATATAAACTCGGGCAGGTAGAGACGAAGAACCAGGAATTGGGGGCCGTAAAGGAAAATTAAATGAGGTAACAGAGACACAAAGAGACATGGAATTGGTGAAGGATTAATTCCATAAAGTAGAAGAGGAGCAAACACAAATAGAAGGGAAGGTGAAGGATCTTAACATTGAGCTTGTTGAACGTCTTGAGACCCGATGTTAGAGTCAGGATAACCTCCTTCAGGAACAAGGGGAGAGAATACGCTCCCTCAAAGCAGACTGCGACCAGGTGAGTCCAGTGAAGGCAAGTCTGCACGAGGTTGAGAGCGTGCATGATGTGAAAGGGTACATGCTGAGTTTTGGTGGGGTAGAAGCCCCGAGATCTCTTGGGGTAACACAAACCCCCAGTATGTTTGTGTCAGAACATGTGCGGAGCGCCGGTAACATGGCATGGATGAGTGCACGAGAGAGAGAGTGGGGCACGCATCGACCCAGATGGGAGTAGTGGTTAGTGTGACGGATGGGAGGGGCAAGCCTCCTGAGCATGATAAAGTTATTTTGGAAACCGCGCCGGCTCCACAGGACTCTGCGTGCGAGGTACGACAGTGTGCATGGTCCATGCTTGGCAAACCGACCAAGCGCGGACCATTGCTCAAAATGCTAATGGCTTCGGAGGAGCCGGCATTGAAATGCACCGCGCCGGATAAGTTACCAGAGCACAGACGGCGAAAAGGGGAGCGTACAAAGGGATTATGGGAATTTGGAAAAAAAATTTCCCATAGGAGCCCATGTCCAAGGACCGACATGCTGCGCCACGTGAATGGTGCTCGCAGGACAACTGGCACGTATGGAAACGGTTATGTGACCGCCAGACGGCTAGTGTGCGTGGTCGGAGTCAGAGTGGGCGTGATGAAGCTCGCAGGGCGGCCCGTATGAGAGTGATGTCGACGGGGAATCCGCAGCACGAATGGTGGGTGTGTCAAACACAGCGTTTCACATGAGAGATAGCCCAAAAGCCAATGAAAGCATTTCATTTGATTAACAGGCGACTGGTGCGCTGTCGACCACCATTTGGGTGTTCTAAATGACCAAGCCAATATTTTTCCACCCATCACACACAACTGTTTATAAAGAATAATATTTGTGAACATCTTCCTGAAACATCTCTCTAAGTATAAATGCAACGTTGTTTTTCGGTGAAAGCTACTCAAGGTTTCTGGGTTGTATAGAGAACATATCACACTATCACACTGAATCCAAGCGTGTGTGTGTGTGTGTGTGTGTGTGTTTGTGTGTGTTTGTGTGTGTGTGTGTGTGTGTGTGTGTGTGTGTGTGTGTGTGTGTGTGTGTGTGTGTGTGTGTGTGTTTGTGTGTGTTTGTGTGTGTGTGTCGTTGATTGGTATCCACATATGTGGATTTCAGAATGTGGAATGGAGTCCTCCCAGGGTGGGCTCAAAGCATCTGTGGTGAATTGAGGTGAATTGAGGGACATGACGCGGGATCACATGTTGTGCGTCTCGCGTATAAGGGGAGGTCTCCGCGGCACGGGGTGATTGTCCCCGGGGCATTGCCATTTACATCGGCTGTTCACTTGGTGCTCATTGACTGAAGGTGCTCATTGACTGGTGAGAATGGAGATTATATCGAACTCCGTGCTTACGCGGATTTATTCTGCGATGATTAATTGCACATGTATACGTTACTGCTCATGTACTCCTAGCTGAACCTGTATTCCCCGGTGTGCCCGTAGAAGCGGCTCCAATCAAATGGAATAAAGCCTAAACTCTGAAGGTTCTTCTCTCGCTCTCATTTCAATTTATTCCATTTGGTTTTCTCGGCTCTCTCAACCAACGATGGACAAGATCTACAAACCAGAGAGGTTCAACGCAGACCCAAACGCGACTGACGCAGAAATGAAATGGTCGCATTGGTTCTGTTCCTTCTCACACTATCTGACCATCATCGAGGAGGGAGCTGACAAATTTGCCGCTCTCGTGAATCATGTCTCGCCCAGCGTGTACAGGCTCTTCTCGGAGTGCGACACTTACGAAGCAGCGATCGACGTGCTGCAGGCGCTCTACGTGAAGCCCAAGAACGAGGTATACATACGACATCTTCTCAACACACGCAAGCAAGCAGCCGGGGAGACAATCTATCAGTTCCTGCAAGCTCTGAATCAGCTGGGAAAAGACGGCAGCTTCCGGGCCGTAAGCGCCGAGGAACACCGAAAGGAAGCGACACGGGAGGCATTCATCCAAGGACTCAGATCAGCCCACATACGGCAACGCTTACTAGAGAAAGCGCAACCCACTCTTGACAAGGTAGTCGATCAGGCACGAGCGATGGATACGGCTCAGCAGCAATCTGAGTCATTTGGGACACCGATGCTGCTAATGAACGCTGCTACGATGGGAACCCAAGGAACCCCACTGGCACAGACACAGCCAGACATAGGGGATGGAGAAACACCCGAGGAGCCGGATACCCAGGCCACGTCAAACTCCTCAGCAACTGCTCCGGTTGGTAAATGCTTCTTTTGTGGGTACAAAAGGCACCCTCGTCAAAAATGCCCCACCAGAGATGCCACATGCATGAATTGCAACAAGAAAGGGCATTATGCCAGGGTATGTAAATCTACTCTAAGGAGAAATAAACCCACTTCTGCGGCTCTCTACTCGCAAAATAAATTAACTGCAGCCTCCCCGGGGAATCTATCCAAGGCTATCATCAACGTACGAATTAACGGGCATATGGCTGAGGCACTGATTGATACCGGTAGCTCTGAAAGTTTCGTCAACAGCTCGCTAGTAAAGGGCAGGAAATGGATAATCCACCCGACAGACAATACGGTATGCATGGCCGCCACCTCACTACAATCCCGCGTACGAGGGTACTGCAATGTTGAATTGGACGTAAAAGGGTACACGCATCGGGATGTAAGGGTACTGGTGCTTCGTGATTTGTGCGCAGACATAATTCTGGGTCATAATGTCCTCAAGCAGCACACGAGCGTCGAAATACTCTTTGGAGGAAGCAAACCTCGTCTAATTTTAAATGCGTTGACCACCGCGGAGGTGACGTCCCCCCAGCTGTTCGCTAACCTGTCGCCGGTCTGCAAACCGATAGCGATCAAATCGCGGCGATATACCACTGCTGACATGAATTTCATCACTTCAGAAACCAAGCGATTACTGGAAGAAGGAATTATAGAACCGAGCGATTCGCCATGGCGCGCACAGGTGTTAGTAACCAGCAGTCAGAACCATAAGAAACGAATGGTTGTCGATTATTCCCAAACGGTCAATCGCTTCACCCAACTCGACGCCTACCCCCTGCCGCGCATAGACGAGATGGTCGAACGCGTGGCCAATTATAAGGTATTCAGCACCATCGACTTGCGAAGCGCCTATCATCAAATTCCCATCCGAGAGGAAGACAAACCTTACACCGCATTCCAGGCAGGTAGGCGCCTCTACCAATTCAGGAGAATACCTTTCGGTGTCACGAATGGAGTAGCTTGCTTCCAACGGGTTATGGACGACATCATCTCAGATGAAAACCTCAAAGACACTTTTGTTTACGTGGACAATGTCACAGTGTGCGGTAGGGATCAGGCGGAACATGATATGAATCTGGACAGATTCTTGAGCATTGCTAGAAAATATAATCTGACTCTCAACTACGAGAAATGCGTATTCTCGGCATGGTCAATTGACCTTCTCGGCTACACGATAGCCGACGGCACAATTAAGCCTGATCCTGAACGATTGCGCCCGCTCCGTGAGCTACCACCACCTCAGGACTTGCAGACAATGCGCCGGGTGATCGGCATGTTCGCTTACTATGCGAGATGGATTTCGCAATACTCCGAGAAAATACATCCCCTAGTGCATTGCAAAAACTTTCCACCAGATGCCGCTGTTGTAAGAGCTTTCCACAGGCTCAAGGATGATATCAGTAAGTCCGTGGTTTTATCGATCGATAGCTCGGTGCCCTTTGTGGTGGAAACCGACGCTTCAGATCACGCGATAGCTGCTACACTTAATCAGTCTGGGCGGCCGGTCGCGTTCTTCTCGAGAACTCTCTCTGGAAGCGAGCAGAGACACTCAGCGATAGAGAAGGAAGCGTACGCCATCGTCGAAGCGCTGCGGAAATGGAGACATTATTTACTGGGAAACCACTTCACGCTCGTTACGGACCAACGATCCGTGGCATTCATGTTTGATGGGAAAAATAACGGGAAAATTAAGAATGAAAAAATTATGAGATGGCGGATAGACCTAGCTTGCTACAGTTACGACATTGTTTACCGGCCCGGGAAGGAAAACCCTGCTGCAGACACCTTCTCTCGGGTCTACAGTTCGGCAACAATCAGTCAGACTTTGCAAGACCTACACGTCTCTCTGCCACCCAGGGGTAACCAGAATGGCACATTTCGTGCGCAGACAAAATCTTTCCTATTCTGTTGAAGATATTAAACAAATGAATGCTTCATGCCCTGTTTGTGCTGAACTAAAACCCAGATTCTATGGCGCGGCATCTGGCAGACTGATCAAGGCCACTTCCCCCTTCGAGAGACTAAACATCGACTTCAAAGGGCCCCTGCCGACCGAGACAGACAACAGATACATATTCACCGTTGATGATGAATATTCAAGGTTCCCTTTCGCATTTCCGTGCTCGGATATGACCTCGGGCACTGTCGTGAAATGTCTGTCTGACCTCTTCGCTATGTTTGGGAAACCTTCGTACATACATTCAGACAGAGGGCCGTGTTTCATGTCGGCCGGGCTAAAACAATTCCTATTAGAGCACGGCATAGCAACTAGTCGAACGACGGGTTACAACCCACAGGGTAACGGGCAGGTGGAACGGTATAACGGGGTTATTTGGAAAGCCGTAACTCTGGCGTTGAAATCAAGAGGACTGGGCCCCGAGCGGTGGGAGGTTACCCTTCCCGACGCTCTGAATTCCATACGCTCTTTGCTCTGCACGTCCACCAATGCAACTCCTCACGAACGAATGTTTACTCACCAGTGACGTTATGTTGACGGTCAAACGGTGCCCAGCTGGCTGACCCATCCCGGAACAGTGTTCATGAAACGCCCGGTACGACAAAGCAAGTATGAACCCCTGGTGGAGGGGGTCGAACTCATTGACACTAATCCAGAGTATGCTCATGTCAGGCTCCCGGATGGCAGGGAGACCACTGTGTCGGTTCGCCATCTGGCTCCCTCAGGTACTCCTCCCGCAGGTACACCACCTTCTGGCACTCCTCCTTCTGACATCCCCTCCCCAGGTGTTCCCCCCCAGGAACTCCACCGGGCGACGGGGCTGCCGCGTTCCACCCGAGAGCGATCGAGGAGTCATCCCCGGCACAAGTCGAGGCTCACCAAGAGGATCGGAAGCCTCCCTCAAGTGAAACTGCCACTTACTCCCGGAGAGGTCGACGAATAAGGCCCCCTCGACGACTCAATCTGTAAAGGGGATTATCGGCATTCTCGCTGCTCATGCTCCTATATGCTCATTATATCATATATCGATGCTCATTACCATGCTCCTACAACTCAAAATAATCACTGCTTGGCATGTATGCTTCTGTAGATCTATTAGTCCGCGTTGCTTGAAATGTATACTCCTATAGTGCTAAAGCAATCATGGTGTGTAAGTTGGGTCCCTAGTTGCATTTTAAAGGTGCGGAGAATGTGGTGAATTGAGGTGAATTGAGGGACATGACGCGGGATCACATGTTGTGCGTCTCGCGTATAAGGGGAGGTCTCCGCGGCACGGGGTGATTGTCCCCGGGGCATTGCCATTTACATCGGCTGTTCACTTGATGCTCGTTAACTGAAGGTGCTCATTGACTGGTGAGAATGGAGATTATATCGAACTCCGTGCTTACGCGGATTTATTCTGCGATGATTAATTGCACATGTATACGTTACTGCTCATGTACTCCTAGCTGAACCTGTATTCCCCGGTGTGCCCGTAGAAGCGGCTCCAATCAAATGGAATAAAGCCTAAACTCTGAAGGTTCTTCTCTCGCTCTCATTTCAGCATCCACCTTCATTTTAGTAAGGGGCCACGATTCATGGACCAAGCTTTGAAGTTTTCTGTTCTCAAAGTTTTGTGCCGAGGGCTCTCTTCAGGATCATCACTGAACCCGTGACAGCTTTCAAATGTAGTTTGTTTGTTTTAATATTCCCAGGGATGGTTTTGAGCTCACCTGTAAAGTACATAGTTCCGGGGAGCTTATGAGATGGCGCGTCGTCCGTCCATAATACTTGCAACTTCTTCTCAGAAACTACATGTACAATTTCAATGAAATTTGACCACAACCTTCATCACCCATGATGGCATAAAAAAACAGGGGTCCACAGAGGGAGTTTATGGAGGGGGAGGGAGTGGGTTTCCTCCCCAAAGAGGTGTTTGCTTTCTTCTCAAACGATACACACAATTCCGGTGAAACTTCACGACAACCTTCATCACCCATGACGTACCAAAGTTTGTTCATGACATTACAAAAATCTGCACTGAGGGGATTTAAGGGGGCTGCCCCCCCAAAATATGTATTTGCTTTCTTCTCCAAAACTACACATACAATTCCGATGAAACTTGACCACCATCTTCACCACCCGTGACGTACCAAAGTTTGTTCACGACATTTACACGGGTCTAAGGGGGGGTACAAGGGGTTCTATGGGGGGTTGTCGCCCAAAATATGTATTTGCTTTCATTTCTGAAACAACACACACACACACAATTTCGATCTTCTTCTTCTTCGTTTCGAGCTTGATCTTGGTTTCATTCTCTTCTCGCCACGCTCAGGGGCCGAGGGTCTATGCCTTTTACCACCCCGGAGCTGTGGCGGCGCCCCCGGGCTATATGTCAGGGCAGGTGTCAAGCAGCCATTGGGTTGTATCGTCATCCAAAACACACAGACCGTGTGCCCCGCTTGGGGCACGGTATATGGGACAGCCAACAATGACATGGTCTGCGGTTTGTTCCTCCACGCCACACTCACAAGCAGCAGAAGGTGCCACACCCCATCTGTGCATATTTGAGCGGAATCCTCCGATGCCAGTACGTAGATGGTTTCGTCGTACCCAAGCCAGTCTTGGCAAGGGCATTCCGGTGGTATGGGAACCAACGTCGCGAATGAAAGCGCGGAGTCTGGTGGAATTCGTCCGCCATTCCGCACTCCAGTTGTGATCCGCCCAGTGGGCCGCACTGATGTTGAGGTCGTTGGCGTTTTTCAGCAACGACTGTGTGGCAGGCACAAATGGGTGTCTCAAATTCAGTCGCCGGGGCTGTTCATTTGATGAAATAGAGAGCTTGAGATGGAGCAAATGATTTGGCTCCAGTGCCCGGCGAGTGAGAGATAGAGTGGCTTCTTCACGGCGAAGCTCAGCGGGTTGGATGCCTGCGAGGATGGAAAGGTTGTCCGTTGGTGTGGGACGCAGGCATCCAGTCACAGTACGCAAGGCACCGTTAATGGCAATGTCAATCTGGTGGGAATGAGCACTGCGGCACCAGACGGGTGCACAGTACTCGGCGGTGGAGTAGACCAGGGCTCAGGCTGCTGTACGTAACGTGACAGCACCCACACCCCAGCCGGAGCCCACCAGTCGTCTTAGTAGCGCAGCGCAGGATGTTTGCTTCTTGCGTAGTGACTCCAGGTGTCGGCGGTACGTGAGCGACCTGTCCAATGTTACCCCAATATATTTTGGCTCAGGGCAGAAGGAAAGGAGTTGAAACTAGACCACAACCTTTATCACCCGTGATGTACCAAGGTTTGGTCATGGCATAAAAAAAAAAATAAAAATAAAAACATCGGTATTTACTTTCTTCTCCATTATGTATTTTGTGGGTCATCCTTGCCTACCAGTGGTTGCCTGGCTATCTTATCCAGCCACTACCAGGTGAGTGCCCAGGGGTATTGCCCCTATGTTTAATATCTCTGTGAGGTTCTTTATCATCATTCCTGTAGGTCCAGCTATCACTGGTACAACTTTTGCATTCTTCAGCTTCCAGGATCTTCTTACTGAAGATCTTCTACTTCTTCCAGGATCTTCTACTTCTTACAGACAGTGGGCCTCATTCTTGAGGTCTTGGTGTTTGGTCATTTTCTTGATTTCTGCATCGTTTAGTCCAAAAACACTGCTATAACACCTCTATCAGCAATGCCTTCTTCTTATTTTTTTGTACCTCAGTACGATATCTGGTCGCAACACTATGTTTTCGATATATTCACGCTCGATTGGATTCATTGGTGCAAACATGAGCAGTATTCCATGTTTTCAGTGATTACTTTTAGTTCATGTTCCCACAAATTTTCTGGAATTGGGACATCAAAATTTTTGCAGATGTGCCAGCAGATTACTTTATAAACTCTGTTGTGTTGTTGTGTGTGTGTGTGTGTGTGTGTGTGTGTGTGTGTGTGTGTGTGTGTGTGTGTGTGTGTGTGTGTGTGTGTGTGTGTGTGTGTGTGTGTGTGTGTGTGTGTGTGTGTGTGTGTGTGTGTGTGTGTTTAATCATTAAGCAAAACATATTCTCTTTACCAACCCCACCTCCACCCCTCACTTTTCTCTCTTTTTTTCAGTCTCTGTCTGTCTCTCTCCTCTTTCCACAGCTATTTTAGAGTGAACAGCTATTCTTATTCCTCTTGCTGTGCTGATTTATGCCCCCCATACCCTCCTTCCATCAACCCTCCTCCCCCCAATCATGTGACTCAGTCCCTATACCAGGATATAAATTATCAGCCAACATGTCACTTTCCTGACTATTATTACGCATCTGGCATGGAGAATAAATGGGCTGTAGTTTAGAATAGTTATTTAATTGTGCATGTCAGCACAAGCGTGTTGTGGTTCCTGTAATTAAAGAGATGGTGTTCAGCAAAGCGGGGAGAAAGCTCTCATGTTTTTCCACCAAAATGTCTATTTCAACGTGCCCCCTCACCCACCTCCCCGCATTTTTGTACTTTCTACATTGTTTCTATCCATATATGGTGTTCTCCTTTCAGTGAGCAGCCAATTGGCACCCGACGGAGCATGGCGAGTGGAAGGATGCCAGACATGCCAAGTGGTACCAGATGACGGCATGTCTGGTGCACGTCCAATTAGCGTACTGCATGGGCATGTTCAACCTGCATGGTGGGACTATGAAAGGAGCAACGTGGCGTGACATTGGGTCTATTCATTCTGGTGCATGTCCTGGCTTCCCTGTGGTGTTCACAGCTTTGGGGTCTTGTTCTGGAGGGTTTTGTGCTGGAGAGCATTGGTGCTGGTTCTGTTTCCAATGCGATTCCGTCCCTGGTGCTGCAACACACAACACCTGGTGTCCCATGCAGCTACGGCATTCCCACACAGATCTCCAATGCTCCTGCAATGTTCTCTCCTCAATGCTCATCAAACACGACCCTCAAGAACTCTGTGATATGCTGTCATTGGTGTTTCAACTCAAATATCTTTTATATTAATTTGAACAGACAGGTCGCTTTAGGAGCTATAATCACCAAGCTACGACAACCCCAACAAAACAACGCTGACCTTCTCCGCAAATGTGAAGATCTTTCGCTGATCAACACCACCAAACTGTGCATCCACTTTTAGGTATTCCTCATCCAGTGCCTGCGTAACCACCGAGCTGTTAGACACATATGCACTCGTGCACGTGCACATGCACACACACACACACACACACACACACACACACACACACACACACACACACACACACACACACACACACACACACACACACACACACACGTACACATGTATACACACACTCTGGAAGTTGAGGGGCAAAATGTTACCTGCAAACCAGGGTAGAGCAAACCACTGAGTAGAGCATGGTCCACCTGCTTCACAACCTCAGCACCAGCTTTCTTGGCATCGTGCTCAGTGACGAGCGAAGCCAAACGGTAAACATCCAGGGTATAATCCCTACAGGGCAACACGTGTTCTGCATCAACATATGCACTTTGACCCCTAACCACACAGGAACTTAATGCTAAAGACGCCGTGAATTAAAAACATTTGAAAAGATTTGGATTCACACCGGTTTAGCTGAAAGTCAGTTCCACAGACGAAGCGCAGCTGGTCGACGGGCACGCCAATAGAGGTAAGGATTCCCCGTATAACCATCTCATAGTAGCGGGTACGCTGTTGGAGAAGATCCCATGGAGCCTTCATATTGTCAAGGTAAGCATGCAGGTCTGCGAGGAGAATAGTCACCTGGAAGGTGAAAAAGGGTTTAATTAGTACCACAGTGGAATCTAGTATGTATGAGGGAAGGTTCAGGCTCACAGCATGCAAGAATCTACCCTACATTAATACACATTATCAGAAGTGCATAGCCCTTTCAGTCATTTGGGCTATCATGCCATTATGTCGTTTCTCACCAAAAGCAGCGCCCTCAGGATAACATACAGCCAAGTTTTCGGGTTGCCAGAGAAGGTATATTAATGAATGACTTTCATTGGTCGGAAGGTGTATAACCATTGATTATATGAGCAAGTCGCCGATTGTCTACCATTCGCTCTCTGTCGGGTTCAACTTGTGTTGTTGCACCTGTTTGATAGAATCGCCGGACCGAGCCTTCTGGGTTGGAGGTGACACTTTGGTGTCGGACGATGTCCAATGGAGATTGGGGGAGTGCTTGAAACACTCCACATGTTTCAATTTACCCGTCGATCACATCACGTGCCTTCTGGTTGAATGGTTGCGTTAGCGGGAACAATCGTCTGGGTGGCAGACAGACGCTTGTTGTTTGTGCATTATGCGGTTTTACCGTGCGAGACATAATCCACGCCGATGCTCACCCTAACAGTCAGGATACACACACAGGTGCATCTGATATATATATATATATATATATATATATATATATATATATATATATATATATATATATATATATATATATATATATATATATATATATATATATATATATATATATATATATATACACATTGTGCACTAGCGGGGTGTGCTTACACATTGTAAGTATATGAACCATGCTTCCCCATCATCTCGGGTTGCTCACCTGCATTTGATTTTTCATTTCTTTTTTCATTTACGGATGCTTTCCAACGGTTGTGATTTTTTCCTGGTGTATCGGCTTCGATCTCCGTCGCCACTCAAAATTACCATGCTTCCTCGTTGTCTCGGTTTGCTCACCTGCATTTTTTCCATTTATTTATATTTTCATTCAGGGATGTTGTCTGAAGATTGTGATTTTTCCCAGTGTACCGGCTTCGATGACCATTGGCACGCAAAATTTCAGCTATGTCACCCGAAAAGTCTCGATCTTTAAAATCAGTCAGTGAATCAGACAGTGGGCCAGCGAGTCAGTGGGCCAGGGAGTCCGTGGGCCAGGGAGTCCGTGGGCCAGGGAGTCCGTGGGCCAGGGAGTCAGTGGTTAGAAAAAGCTTTATATGTTATCTAAAAATCACAGAACCATCAGAAAGCATCCATAAATGAAAAGATAAATAAGCTAGGAGGACACTCAGTAGTGCACATACCTCCACTACGTAATGCCTGATCCACAAGAACATATCGGGCCCAATCAATAAATTTTTGAAATATCAGGCTATATATCGTCTTTGCCCCAATCTCTCAATGGTGAAGAATCACTTCAAAAATTAAATAAATCTCGCATCCAGATCCGGATTTGGATCTTCACCAAAATCGAATCAATTCTTTCTTATCACACACCCAACATGTCCACCAAGTTTTGTCTGAATCCGTCCGCAACCTTTTGAGATAACGTGTTATATATTAGTTTAGCCCTATCTCTCAATGGTGAAGAATCACTTAAAAATGTTTAGGAGTCTGATCCGGATCCGAATCTTCAAAGTCTCATCAGTTCGCCCATGTCACACACCAAACATGTCCACAACATCTCATCCAGATCTGTCAACAACTTTTTGAGATATCCTGCACACAGACAAACAGACAGAAAGGGATGAAAACGACCTCCTTCACCTTCGGTGGCGGAGGTAATGAAAAAATAAAAAATAAAACAAATCAAATGCAGGTGAGCGACCCGAGACAATGGGGAAGCACATTTTGTATGCGAACACACCATGTAAGCATATCCTGCATATATATATATATATATATATATATATATATATATATATATATATATATATATATATATATATATATACACACATATACACATACATATATATTGTTGCGGGCTGGGGGTTGGGTGAGAAGCCCACCATGGGGGGGGGGGAAGCTATCTCGGGTTCCCACCAGACTCCCCAGAATTGCAGGCTGTCGCACACGGATAATTCCGTGACGCGGCGGGTCGCTAACCGACCGTGAACGCCAATAACTCAACCGCGAGGCCGAGAGTCCTCCCGTCTATGGGTTAACTGGGTTACCTAATTAATCACGTGATTGAATTACCGGGGAACACGCCCTCGGTCCGCCTTGTGAGAGGAGATGAGGCTAACAATCTCTCAAAACCTTGCATGATTGCCTGATCGTGCCAAGAGTTATGCTCCGCTGGGCGATACCTCCCTGAGAGCTGGCACGTCATCTCTTGCTTCGTGGCACTTCGTGCAGCTGGCGTCGGTCCAGAGAACGAGACGTGACCGTGGGACTTGGGTGGAACCAAAAGCCAATGGGTGGAGAGAGAAGCGGAGTCCGGAGCAAGTGGGCGGAGAAGTGGTGAAGAAGGTGGAGTCAGCAACGAGTTGGTGCAGAAAGGCGGAGTCAGAAGGCGAATGGTTGAAGATGAATTCCAGGCCAGGACTAGCAAGACGAATTGACAGGACTGAGCGAGCAGGAACGACAACACACGAACGACACACCAGGAACGACGACAACTCTCGAACGACGACGAACCTACTCCCCCACCGCCCCCACGACCAGTCCTTTTATAGATCCGGTGGTGTGGGGCGAGGGGCGATGACCTGAAATGATGTCGTCATCCGAATCGGGCACTCTGGTTGGGCCCCGGCCAGCACACGGGCCGGCCGCCATGACCGGAAGCGGCTCCACTTCACTTCCGGCCAGATGGTTCCAATCAGTGGAATTGTCTCGCTCCGAGCACAGTGACATGAATCGCCTTGCACCGAACTCCGTTCCGTGCACCCGGTGACCGGCGGTTGGCGCTGTTCAATATGCCTGCTCCATGATGCGCCACACAGCCCGAGCGATCCAGCCGCACAGCATGCCTCTGCCTGGTAGCAGCTGCATTGAGGCGGAGATGCGGGAGGATGTCTGCCGTCCACGGGAGACATTTGTTGCCGTCGTGGTGAGCGAAGACTGACGGTAAAATGTTATTGTAACCCCATGCGCAGACCCGCCAAAAGATGTGTTATTCGTGCCTCGTTCTGTACGATGATAAAGTATCACGGGCTGCTAGCGACTCCGCCATTGTACACACGGTCAGCGTGCAGGTCCACCCGCCATCGAGCATCGTGTTCACGGTTATCAAAGGTGGGGGGATGCACGGTGCCTGCCCTGATCTGTGTCAGGGAATTGAGGGAAAAGTTTAGATACAATTATGTATGTGGGGTTGAGTTGGAGAAGAAGATGGATATGATTTTTAAATGGAGAAATGGGTGGAAAAGTGTGTGCCGAGTGTGTCCTGAAAGTTGCCAGCATTTAGGGTGCCGTTTCTTCCATCTCCTCGGTACGTGTTCCGTGCAGCGTGGGCGTCGTGTTGGGTGTGCTTTCTGTCCGGTGTGTGGAAATTACCGCTGCACGTGTGTTTGGCAGGCTGTGATTTCTGCAGAGGGGTGTCCGGCGTAATGCCTGCTTGGCCTTCGCTGAGGACCCATCTCACAGATGGCTGGGATTTACCTCAGGAATAAGAGTAGAATGAAATCAGAAATATAATCAGACCTCGCTGTGAAGTTTACACAACGCACTGTCCCGTTGTCCCGCGAGACAAAAGGGAAGGGACTATCTGAATGCATATTAATGGAATAACTGTCTAGGGACCACTGTATGTTGGTTGCTATTGCTTTGGAGAGATGCGTGGAACGGCAACTACATATATTGTTGCGGACCGGGGGTCGGGTGAGAAGACCACAAGGTGGGGGAAGCTATCTCGGATCCCACCAGACTCCCCGGAATTGTAGGCCGTCGCACACGGATAATTCTGTGATGCGGCGGGTCGCTTAACCGACCGTGGATGCCAATAACTCAACCGCGTGACCTAGGGTCCTCTCGTCTATTGGTTAATCGGGTTATCTAATTAATCATGTGGTTTAATTACCGGGGAACACGCCCTCGGTACGCCGTGTCCGAACCGGATCACTCTACCGGACCAGATCACTTTTCCGGATCGGATACAGCCGAGAGACACTGTCAAGGACGTACCAGCGAAAAGGAATGGATCGTTGGGAATAAAGTCCCGGATAAACTCAGATTCGGACCATGCTGGATCAATGGAAGAAAAGACAAAAACGAGCAGGAACATTCCTAATAATGATTTATTACAATGAGCGAGGAAAAGTATGTGGTTCGATAAAGATTTATTGGGGTGTGTTGTGCAGAGATGGGGGGAGAGGTGTGGTGCAGCAAATAAACAAGCAACTTACAAAAGCAGACACAGAGCAGACTTAACGCAAAAATAATAATAATAATAATAATAATAATAATAATAATAACAACAATAACGATCTTCTGCAGTCTTTCTTAAGCAGACAGGCGTCAGCGCACGCACACGCACACAGACAGAAACCCCGATGAAGAGAACGTATTGAAACAGGAAGGGAGAGGAGTTGAGGCTATGATCTCCGTACATTTGTGCTTGATAGCACGACGCACCACCAATACGTTTCGGGGGGTGGGGGGGGATGGTTCCCGCCTACCCATCTACCAATGGGAAATATGGTTTAATAAAGATGACGTCATCGGTCACGTGGTCTGGCAGCCATATTTGATGAAAGGATAAAAAAAACAAAGCCTTAAAAAAAACAAAAGAGTTGGCTCACACAAAGTCCTTCTTCAGACTGTGCAGGGTATGTATTCTCCGTGGTGCGGTACCCGACAGTGGGCGCGTTGTCTTTGGCTTCAGCAGCACGTGTTGACCGTGTTCGTGAAGAAGGGGCTTGAGTGGAGAAGGGGCGGAGTCCAGAGTGCGTGGACGGAGTGGTAGGCGGGACCAGATTGGCGGGTGGGGTCGATGTCGTGTGGGCGGAGATGAGGAGGCAGAGTCCAGGCAGCAGGAGGCGGGTCGTGGCGATGTCGACGAGGGCGAGGCCAGAGCGAAAGAAGAAAGAGAAAGACTGAGAGGCGGAGGGACTGCTCCGACCTTTATAGGACTTTCAGCATGGGGGGAGGGGCCACCCCAAAGCGAAACGTCATCACCTGAATCGGGCGCTCCGATTGGCCCCAACTCCTCACGTGGTCCGCTAACTTTGGCCAGAAACTGCCTCACTTCGTTTTCGGCAAGGTCATCCCAGACAGCCAACATATTTCACTCCAACCCCACAACATGACAGGAATCGCCCACACCGAAATTGGCATGCGAATCGTCCTGCAAAAATCCCCGGGCCGTGCCCTGAAGACTGGCTGAGGGTCCCGCATGCCCGATTGGGCGCCTGACCAGCGCCGATCAACGCACCTGCTCCGCACGCCAACTCGGCCTGCACCGCACAACACTCCCCAGCTCGATCGCAGCTTCAATGGCCGTCGAGACGAGAAGACATTCACCATCCATGGGGAATCCGCTGCTGCCAGCGAGGGACGAAGGTACATTGTTATGGATAAATCCATGCATGTTTCGTCAGCGTCATACGTGTCTGCCTTCGAGCACATTCTATACAGTGCGCGGGGTTCGGCCATTACGAACGTGGTCAGTGCTCGCGTTCGCCCGATTCTGCTCGCGTGTGCGCGGGGCGAACACAGATATGTATCAGATATTTGGTTGAAAAGGAACGCTCCGCTTTTACTCCGCACACTCATATCCCGCCCAACATGGCGTGGAGTCGTCTTTATCGGCCTTCGTATCCGTCGTGCTGGCTGTGTTTCCTGTGTTGTGAAAAACACCATTCGTGCAGCCTCTTAAGAGGTATTCATTCGTATGCCTTTTTAATGCAACCGGCAATCTTCCCCAGATCATCGGAAGCTCGAGTCAATAATCCCGGACTGCTAAGCGCACTGTACGACTCGCTGCACACGTTGGGTTTCGGGTCGCTTGGGATCTAGGGCTCTGCGCCGTTTTGGACAGCATTTTCATGTCACCTCACTGAATTAATCCACCAATTATTTTTGAGGTCATCTCACAGAAGGTAAACATAGGCCAAATGTTTGAAATCCTCAATTTTCTTCTGCTTGATTTGAAATTTGAAGAGGATTTTCATAAAAATGACTATCACGTGTCGTGTGGTCTGGCAGCCATATTGGATCGAAGGGAAAATCTTTGAAAATCTTCGGGGAAACCGCTTCACTCATCAATGCAAAATTTAACTAATTGATCAACTACCCATGGGAAATATGGTTTAATAAAGATGACGTCATCGGTCACGTGGTCTGGCAGCCATATTTAATCAAAGGAAAAAAAAAACAAAGCCTTAAAAAAAAAAACAAAAGAGTTGGCTCGCACCACGTCCTTCTTAAGACTGTGCACTGTGTGCAGGGTATGTATTCTATGAATACCGTCTAATATTTGTAAAGTATCACATATGTAGGTTCAGTGGTTGCAGAGAAATAATTTTTTTAATACCCTCCTTGAAACATATTTGGTTGTCACACCAGGTGACTGATAGCATCATCATCATTATCATCAAAATACATGCACCAAGAGTAATGGTAATGGATCATATTTGGAAAGTATCGCATAAATAGTTTGAGGCTTCAGAGAATTTTTTTTTTTAAATGATCGACTATGCATGGGGAATATTGGTTGAAAATGTCAACATCATCAGTCACGTGGTTTCGTAGCCACATTGAATTGAGAAAAACATATAAATCTGCTTCTTCAAAACCACTTAACCGATCGATATGAAACTTTACAAATACGATTGAATACCCATGCGGAATTTTTTTTAAAACAATCATGTCATCCGTCATGTGATTTGGTAATCATATTGGATTAAAGAAAAAAAAAAAAAAACTAAAAAAAAAAAAAAAAAACTAAATCTCCTTCTCTGAAACTGCTTAACTAATTGATGCAAAACTTCAAATATATGATCGCATACCGATGGGGAAAAAGTTTGGAAAACTATGACGTCATCAGTGATGTAGTTTAGTGGCCATATTGGATTGGAAAAAATAATAATAATAAAAAATAAAAACTACAAAATCTCCAAAACCGCTTGACCAATCGATAAAAAACCTTAAAGCAGCGGTTCTTAACCTTTTTATGTGCTCGTACCCCTTGAGCCTTCATAATATTTCCCCGTACCCCCTGTCTAAAAATTTATTATTATTATTGGAATTTAAGTACTATACAGTATTGAAGATGACACCATATATCGTACCCCCTGCTTTGATGCTTCGTACCCCCGGTTAAGAACCACTGCCTTAAAGATATGATCAACATCCCATGAGAAAAATTTGTTGACGATGACCTCATCAGTCATGTGGTTTGGCAGCCATATTTGATTGAAGGAAAAACTTAAAAAAAAGAAAATACAACTTCTCTGAATCCGGTTAAACCAATCAATATGAGACTTTAAACATATAATTGAGTACCCATGGCAATAAAACATACAGAATGGATGTCTAAATAAAACTTAAGCAGCATCAACAACACCAAAAATCCCAACCTGACAACTTCAAAATCTTCTTCTCCATCATCACTGCTTGCAGTTCTAATTTATTAATCCCCGACTGGTTTCACCGGAGGACACGAAATAGTGTGAGAGCCCAGTGACGTTAAATTAAAGTATTGAGCACGAAAGGTTTCAAGGTGTCAATTGATGGCCCATGGCATGAAAAACTAAATAAACCGTTTCTTGAGTTCGGCCACCATGGCCTTCAAAGGTTTTAGGTCCCTGAAAAAGACCCCTTTTGTACTTTTAATCAAACTATCTAGCACGAGAAAAACGAAAATTGAAATCATCGATTTATTGAACTGAAATCATGAAATGACAACTCAAGAATGAAAATACGCAGGCTTGGCTGAACAAGAAGGCCCCAAAAAGGGCGCCCAGCTTGTTTTGATAAAACGTTTAAGCACGAACTCCAAAGTGGTCTTAGAATACTCCTATAATGTCCAAATTCATCAAAAACACTGCGCAAGAAAAAAATTACTTTGGCCCGTCGAGACAAGAAGGGCCCAAATTAGAGGAGGTGCTGAAAAAGGGCCCAAATCGGACACGGGCTCAATAACTGAATCGGGTATCCACTGCAATCTTAAAATGACAACTCAAATAAAACACATAGGCTTGGTTCAACAAGAAGGGCCCAAGAAGGGCCCAAAAAGGGCACCCAATTGGAAAAAAGAAAACGAAACTAACCTCAACGTTTTCAGAACAGCAGTTTGGTATTTTTTGTGGTATTTCCAAAGTTCTCATTCCTGAGAGTAGACTTAGTTTCTCTTTTAGCTCCAACTGTGCATCACAGCACTGAGAATATATTTGTAGTGCTGTGTAGTGCTGTGCAAGTCTCGTGAAGGTGAGGAATCGGATTTGATTTTCGTACTAGTAGTGCTGTGTTTGGACACTCGAACATGGATTCAGAACAACAAATGGATCCCAGTTACTAGGAGTTCAATAATGATGACCACAATGATCAGCCAGAATCTTCATCACAGAGTGAAGACAGGAATGCACAACATCTTCCAGACAGTGACCCGCCGTTCACAGACCCGGTGCCAGAAATGAGCTCAGTGGAAACAGAAGGGGAAAAAAGACAACGAAGGATCCATTGTAGTTACTCCGCAATCAGGTAAGCCGGTATACCACACCATTCCGAAGAATATATAAATTTAATTCCAGTCCGATTGTTTTGTTTTTAAGTTCATGTTCATATTTCAGACAAGCCCAATGGATATTGTTACGAATTTGGAATTCGATTGCACACAACATACAGGTTCCTTTCGTCAGCGATGTCGATAAGTGCTTGTTCCCTAGATAGCTCACCTTCCATTGTTTAAATGTTTAGAAATCGATTAGATGCGCTGTGGATCAATTTATTAGTTAGGGAGCGAACAATGGAGACGTCCCTCCCCCTCTTCTGCGAAGAGGAAGAAGAGCCCTGCCATCCCGTGATTCATGACGTCAACAACTCCCTCCCACCTGTGGTTGAGCGGGGGATGGATCACGAGGGCACGAGTCACGCCGGACACAGGGGAGGGGGCGGAGAAGGATAAAGAGGAGATTCTTTCTTTGTTCGTGTTCGGAGTGGAGGGGAGTCGTTCAGCAGGCCGTCGGGTCCTGTTTGGCTTGGGTTAGGGTTGAGGCCTTTGGAAGCTTTTTGCTTCTGCAGAGGAGTTGTTCAGCAGAGCTTCGGGTCCTGCTTGGCTCGGTAGGCTTTTTGCAGAGCTGCTTTGTTTGGAACAAAGTTGAGCCGGTTGCTCGGCTCGAGCTGCGAATGGTGGCTTCTTCTTCTTCTTCTTGGTTCGTGGAGCTCTTTGTTCTCAGTTTGGTTCCCAGCTTGGTACGACTCATCGACCACTTCTTGGAGGTGGTTCCTCGGGGAAGCGACGCATCGACGGGAAGGATCGGCGCCTCATCTTACCGGCACGTGCTGAGAAGCGCGGGAGGACTTGCAGGAGCTCGGGACGGATCGCGGCTCACGGAGATTGGATCCAGCTCGTTCTCGCTGGAGCCCGGGTTTGAACAACTTGAAGACCACACGAGGTGGAGAGGTTTGAGATAGGCTCTGGGTTTCAGCTCACCTGTCCTCCGAGCTGGAGATCATAATTAAAGGCCTCAGCCACCATTTCTTGTGTGTGTCCGTGTGTCCGTGGGCCCGTCTAATTAGAAGGAAATTAAGTGCTTTGTGTGCTGTAAATGTTTGCATCGCATTTCGTAAAGTCGGTATAGTTCTGCTCTTACGTGCTTCCCTAGTTCCCCATTATTATTAATAAATACCCCAATTGTTAAAATGGTTTCAGCTCGTCGCGCCGATTCTTTCATCGACTGAGCATTTCGTGTGTTGGTAGTTAGAAAGCCGTTGGTTTGCCGTAAAAGGGGGACATTTGGACCAACGGTTCTCGGCGATTAAGCCGCTCAGAATCGCGCACAGGACAGGCTCGCCTCAGCGGCTTGTTCCGTACAAGTTCCGTCGAGGGTGGAATACCCCGGTAGTTGGATCACGTGGGTATTTAGGCACATTGAAGATTGGCAATCGACCCTACCCCACGTGATCTGCCCATTGGCGTATTTCGGTTCTTGTAGAAGGACCCGTCGACTCGGACTTATCCGGGCGGCGATCTATATTCCGGGCGATCGGCCGGGCCGACTCGACTTGCGGCTCCGTCAGAGCGGTCGGTTGGCAGCCGACGCGCCGACACCGTAACAATATGTACCTTTGTAGCGATCGTTTCACGACTTCCTGCCCTAGGATTTACAGTGTCCCACATATGTCTTCCAGGATCCTGCGGTAATATCCTAGAATTGACGCTCGACAAATTGAAGGTGATAAGAAGTTCAGCCAATTCCAGACGCTTGCTGAAAAACTTGTTTATCCAAATATCGTAGCGTGGTCGAACGTTTACCAGAATTCCCGTTAGATACCGACGGGTATCACAGCAAGTGTTACAAAAACTTCACCGCTGTATCATCAAAATTGCCAGTTTCCATTACCAACTAAAACGTCAGTGACGAACGCAACATACAGTTACGTCGCGTCACTTCTCAAACATCATTAATGTCCACTGCTGGTATTTTTGGTGACGAATGTCTGTTTTGTAATAAGAACATCAAATGCCGACCAAATGGTAGTAAAGAGAAACCGGGTAGGATTGAGACAAAACAGGCCGAGAAGAAGATACGAGATATATCAACAATTCTCAAGCTGCAAAATGTCTTGGTGAAGATATCAGGGGTAGATCTGATTGCGAAAGAAGCCAAAGTACATCATTCATGCCGATCCGAGAAAATTAAAGCCGCTGACAGAGTGAGCGCAATGAAGGAGGATATACCTACTGAAAAGCTGGTCTCGAAGGATGTCTTGGAATTAATATATGCATACGTCGAAGAATACGTAATCAAAAGGAAACGACCGGAACATCTGAAATCAATTTTCGATCGATATCTGGATCTGTGTGAAGAATTTGAGTTGAAAAATCACATCACCGTGAATTAGTACTTTGGCGAAGTACTGAAGAAGAGATTTGCAGGCCAACTGATAATGAATTCATCAGCCAGCAAAAGATACGGTGTGATAGTCCATAGCGCGGCCATTGATTATTCGTCAGTGGAAACAGTTTACGATTTCAAGTCATCACCCGAAGGGCAGGTAACGAAAGCCGCTTTAGGCCGAGGTCACATTTGCCACGGCGGCCGTGGGGTCTCCAAAATCTACGGCCACGAGCAATTATACGGCGGCCGCAGTATTTCCACGGTCACACAATGTAGCAGTCACATATGTTTTTATTTTTCAGGGAGCTGCACGGCGTATTTATAAATTGTGGAGACCGAAAACGTGGGGGTGCCGTGCGGTCTTTGATTTGATGTCGCACGGTGACCTTAAGGGGGCCCTGCAGCGGCTATAGAATTTAAGGCAGATGCAAGGTAACCTCAAGGTGTCCGCAAGGCGACCACAGGGGGCCTTAAGGCGAACGTGCGGCCAGACGGACGGTAACAAATGGGTTAATTTTTTTTCTTTTTTAACCAGTTTTTTTTTTCAGCTTGTGGAATCGCTACGGCGAACGTAGAAATGAAAAAAAGTTATAACTCCACATTATAATTCCACGGCAACCTTACGACCTGTAAAATATAGCCAAACGGCATAGGGCCACCCTGACGCCACCGCAGAAATTCTGCAGCCGCCGCACGTTTCTGTCAATTCAGAGGGCGTACGGCCGCCGTAGAGCAAATGTGACTTAGGCCTTAGTGATGCGGAAGGCGCTAAAGTCAGTGAAGAAAGAGCCTTTCACCGATCCGCTCACAATTGACTCACTGAAAAAGGGTGAAGGTAATCCACCTGAATTGGTCGAGACATTTTACAGGGTCCTATTTGGTGGTCCCAATGTCAAAAAGCATTCAGAAGCTGTTAAACGCCGAGCTAATGCCGCCAGTCAAGATGCGCTCTTCATTGTATCAGGGGCCACCATGAAATCTGTCAAGCATATTCTGATCGCCATGGCGCTGAAAACACGCACCAGAAGTCGCCGTGTATTGACCATCTTGAATCGGCTCGGATACTGTATCAACTACACGGCAACCGAGGAGCTAGAGACCAAATTAGCGTATTCCATTCTCGACAGGTAGCTCAATTGCCCGGATGGAGCTGAGGTGGATGAACTGGCGGGTCTGGCGTTTGACAATTACGACGAGGTCCTACATACCCTTTCTGGAGCAAACACATTGCACGATACCATGGTATCTTTTATCAAACCATTCCCGCCTGGATAGGAGTACCCCTTGAAGAAGTGTTTCCGGAGGAGTCGATGCCCACTGTGTCGTCCCACAAACGGTGGCCAAGACGAAAAGTAAATGTCCAAAGTGCGGCACTGGAGCCGTACCGGAAGAAACCCCACATGGACCGCTTCACGTACGAAAACATGGGTGTATTTAGTCTAGCTGATAAGTCTCAAAACGCTAGAAAGTTGGACTTTATCTGGATGGCTGCACATGCTCTCGAGATGGAAAATATTCCAATGTGGGCCGGCTTCATGGGTCGTTTCTATGTTGACCACCTCCCTAAACAACGTGTCCTCTACATGAAAAACATTCCGGAGCCGCCGACGAGCAATGATGTCGTTGTCCAGACCCTCAACGTGACACAGGCATGTGCTGCAGAGCTCGGGCAGAGGTACGGAGTCCTGACTTATGACTTGCATGTGGCAAAGAATGCTTTGAAAATCCAATCCACTGAAAGTCCAACATTTGATGATGTATTCATCCTGTTCGGTGTTTTCCATATCTCAATATGTCTATTCAGAGCAATAGGAAAGCTAATCAGTGAATCCGGAGGACCACAGCTCCTGGTTGATGCAGACGTCCTTGCATCTGGCTCAGTACGTGGCTTCATCGAATGCACCAACTACAACCGCTGCAAACGTCTGCACCCAATGTTTGCCTTAGCCTTGCGCGTTCTTCACTTCAGAGAATTCTGACCACATACGAGAACTTCGACGAATTGGTTACTATGATTCATTCCGTGGATATGACCAACGCCCAGTCAATGGACACCATGGCTGAATCTCGGGTAATTAATGCAGTACAAGATGAGGATGGGAAGTTGGTGCAGAGCACACTAGATGGCGAGTTCGGCAAAACCGCGCAGTTTTGGTTGCAGTACGTTGGTGACGTGGGTTTGTTTCTAATCATGGACAGTTTCTAACCGCACGAATGACGTTGACCTGTTCATCTGGGTGATTACACAGGTGACCGACGTCTTCTTTGCCACAAACCGCCACTATTACTCAAGATGGATGACGAAATATTAGCTTGATTTACTGAATATCGAGTTTACACACCCTGGACTGATGGAGATGCTACGGCAAGGGCTGTTTTCGTGTCGCAGAACAGAGAACCAGTTCAGCCGACTGTCCATAGACCTGACCCTCGAGCAGACGGTCAATTGTGATGCTTCTTCAAGGCAGACGGGATTTACGGCATCAACCAACAGTCACAGCGGGCGCCTCCGGTGGAGCATCACAAAAGGGACTCGAGCCGCTCTCATCGGCGTTTTGTTCGATGTGGTCGGGATGCTACGAACAAACGATGCACAGGCAGAACTGTCTGCAAGCCGCATACGGCAAGATAATACCGATCTACAGAAACTGATGAAGAGTATCCAGACATCGGGATACCCATTCAAACTCGATACTCTTGATCTGATCAACGTCAGTACGGGAAAAAGCGAGACCTCTGAAATCACCGAGTCACTTCTAAATATCGCTAATGAAGGTCGCAAGCGACACATTTCATTCATCCAAGAATGCGCTGAAGACGCTGACAGATTTGAGAAGCCAATCAAGAGAAACCAACTCAAGACATTTTCAAATCAGGGAGCGAAGAACCCAAGGGCGCAAAATCCCATCGTCAGACAGCTTCGGTGTACCAGACATGTTCGGCAGAATAGCCATTGTCGCGTCACAAAAGAAAGTCGATCTAGACTCTAGAGTACCTGCTTTCTCACCCTCTGATGCCAATACCTCTCACAATGTGCAAAACGGATGGAACAATAATGCACACAGAAAAGAGCGCCCTTTTCTCTGTACTTGAACAAAAAATATCACATCATGGAAGTCCACCAGCTTATGGAGGGTTATTGCAATCAATTATTCACGCTGTTGGTGCATACCCATCCACGAGGGTTGATATAGTCTTTGACACCTATGAATAGCCTTGGATTAAAGACTGTGAACGGGAAAGACGCGGCGCTGAAGATGTACGCGACACGATCACTGGCCCAGATCAAATCCACCCTAAGGATTTGAATAAGGCTCTGAAATCTACGTCATTCAAAAGCCAGCCACCGCGATTCCTTCTAAAAGATTGGGGAGACCAACGTCATGCCCATGCGCTCCGTGACAAGGAAGTTTATATTGGAGTTGACGATGTCTGCGCACACTTTGCTGTGGACGCGTACAAATCCATGTCTATAGTTGGAGAACTATGCAGCAATCATCCTGAAGGAGACACGAGAATCTGCCAGCACCTTATGCACATCAACGAGTCATGACTGTCCGATAACGATAACGTGGTGATCAGGGCATCGGACACTGATATCCTCGTCATACTCCTCCATCACGTTAGTCGTTCACGAAACGACCGTCGGTGTATGGATGGAAGATGGCACGTCAGGTCGAGGTGATGGAAGATATGTGAACGTATCCCGGATCTCAGAGGCATGTGGACCCTTGTTATGCGCCGCGCTCCCTGCGTTCCATTCATTCACGGGGTGCGATTACACTCCAGCCTTCTCACGAAAGGGGAAACAGTGCCCGCTTGCTATTCTGGAGAAAGATCAACGGTACCAGAAAGTCTTCACAGAACTAGGTGGAGAAGCGCCCAATGAGACCGTGGTGCAAGCCATTGAAGACTTCACTTGTCTGTTGTACGGTGCCAAAAAGCCCTTGGCGCTGAACAAATACAGACACCGTGTATTTGAAATAGCGTACGCTCCCAAGGACCCTGCCAAACCATTCGCAAAAATGAAAGGTGTTGATGCGAGTAGATTACCACCTTGCGCGGCAGAGGTGAGACAGCAAATTGAAAGAACTGCGTTTGTGGCGAAATACTGGCATGATGCTCACCTTAACAGTGTGACCAAAATACCTAGTAAGGGTTGGGAGTTGATTGACGGCACTTATCGTTTTGTGTGGTTTGAAGGCGACCAACTTCCAGACGATGTTATTCCTGAAAAGCAGAAGGAAGACGATGAAAATAGTGATGGTGATGATGAAAACGAACAGATAGATGAGAGTGCTTTGTTAGAAGACGAGGACGACTTGGATGACATTGATGATAGCGATGACACTGCTTAATGACAGTATACGCTTGCTCCTTTCAAGTATCCGATTTGGGCCCTTTTTCAGCACCTCCTCTAATTTGGGCTCGATGGCCCTTCTTGTCTCGATGGGCCAAGGTAATTTTTTTTCTTGCGCAGTGTTTTTGATGATTTGGACATTATAGGAGTATTCGAAGACCACTTTGGAGTTCGTGCTTAAACGTTTTATCAAAACAAACTGGGCGCCCTTTTTGGGGCCTTCTTGTTCAGCCAAGCCTGCGTATTTTCATTCTTGAGTTGTCATTTCATGATTTCAGTTCAATAAATCAATGATTTCAATTTTCGTTTTTCTCGTGCTCGATAGTTTGATTAAAAATACAAAAGGGGCCTTTTTCAGGGACCTAAAACCTTTGAAGGCCATGGTGGCCGAACTCAAGAAACGGTTTATTTAGTTTTTCATGCCATGGGCCATCAATTGACACCTTGAAACCTTTCGTGCTCAATACTTTAATTAAACGTCACTAGGCTCTCTGACTAATAGGTTTGCTCGCTTCCTTTTGGGATAACCGAGCGGGGTATTATCGCGCAGTCCCGTTGGACCCGATCACTTTACCGGCTATTTAAAAACCAACCATATCCCGAGTGCAAGATGGGGCAGTTCAATGAGGGAATGGACGCAACGAACAGGTTTAGGGCGGAGGAGCTCCTTGTGAGCCAACGGCCATCCATATCTAGTGCCCAACTGTGTCTGCAGACATCCTCCTGCAGTTGGGTCACTTCTTATTAGGAGGTTGGTGGCAGGATTTGCACTCCGGCCACCGTAAAACCCTTCATTCCGCAAAACGCAAAAACGCAAAAAAATCTGAAAACCCACTCCGTGGGAGTACCTCCTGTGCAGCTTCCCTTCGCAGGGCAGCTCACCGGATGACGGGATTGGGGCAAAGCCTTCGGGACCCCCAATCTTTGATAGGAGGGAAACCACGGGGTAACATCCCTGGGTCAGATTGCGGGAGAGTGTGTCGGAGTGGTGCTGAGGTGTCGTCCACCAGACGGCGGTCTCCTTGGGTTAACCTGAGGCGGTCCCTTCGGGTGGGTGCCTGGAATGTCCTATCCCTAAGAGAGGATGATCACTTGTCTCTGTTATCATCTGAGCTCAAGCGTTTGGACATCGGGATTGCAGCTCTCTCTGAGGTTCGGAGACCGGATTGCGGCGAGATAATGGTGGGTGGTTACACCTACTATTGGTCTGGTCGCTCTGATGGTTACCATACCCAAGGAGTTGCTGTAGCTGTGTCCAATAAGCTGACCCCAATGATAATTGAGGTAACACCGGTCAACGAGCGTATTATGAGATTAAGGATTCGTCACTCCTTAGGTGTCATTTCCCTGGTCTCTGTTTATGCTCCGACTGAGGTGAGTGATCTCACCGTAAAGGATGCATTCTACGCCACACTCGAGTCTGTGGTTGATCAGTGCCCCAGACGAGATACACTTCTAGTCTTGGGGGATTTCAATGCATCGACTGGAACTGATAGGGACGGTTATGAGGTGTGTGTTGGTCCCCATGGGTCAGGAACTATGAACCAGAATAGCACTAAGTTCCTTGACTTTGCAAGAAGTCATGGACTTAGGGTGGCTGGTTCATGGTTTCAGCGCCCACAAGCTCATCGCTGGACTTGGTATTCCAACGCTGGCGGTGTGGCAAAGGAGATTGACCATGTCCTCATTGACGGTCGTTGGAGGATGATCCAGAACTGCAGGGTCTACCGGAGTGCTCAGTTCCTCAATACTGACCACAGGCTTGTTGTAGCAACTCTAAAGCTGCAACTTAAATCCTGGAGAATGGTACCATCCCAGCCGAGGCTGGATGTTGCCAAGCTCAGGGATGAGAGAGTAGCTGAGGAGTTTGCGAACAGGCTGAGTGGACACTTGGGGGGTCTGGGTGCTTTGGGGGGTCCTGAAGAGTTGTGGAGCGCCTTCAAGACCACCGTCCTTGATGTTGCCGGTGGATGCCTTGGAGCTCACCGCAGGGCAAAGAAGAATTTTGTCTCTCAAGGGACACTGGATACCATTGACCAGAGTCGCAGGGCCAGGCTGAATGGCAGAGCTGAGCTGTTCAGGGAGCTGAGGCGTAAAACTGTACGTGCATTGAAGGTGGACAAGGAGGCTTATGTGCGAGGAATCTGTGAGGGGGTAGAGCATCACCTGTGGACAGGTGATTCTCGTCCCGCTTACAGGGGAATTCGCGCATTACGTTCATCCAAGCCCATCCCTCGGAGCACTGCAGTTCGAGCAGAGAGTGGTAGGCTCTTGACAGAGGAGTCTGAAGTGAAGGCCCGCTGGGCCGGTTACTTTGAGCGGTTGTACCAGGCTGATCCCCCAACTGTCGAGTTGGACGTCAAGGGTGTTACAATCCCTGTTGCTGACCCTCGAATCAACTGTGGTCCACCTACGCTTGTGGAAACACAGGCTGCGGTGAACCAGTTGAAACGGGGCAAAGCTCCAGGGATCTGTGGCATCCATGCTGAACTTCTCAAGGCTGGTGGAAATGCTGCACTCGTGTCGTTGCATGCAGAGCTGTGCTCTGCCTGGAACACAGGCATCATCCCAACTGATTGGAAGAGGGGCCTTGTTGTCCCTCTCTGGAAAGGGAAGGGTGATCGCCAAGACTGCAACAACTACCGAGGGGTGACGCTGCTCTCAGTGCCGGGCAAGGTCTTTGCTCGGATAATTCTCGATAGGGTTCGCCACCATCTGCTTGAGCACCAGCGTCCAGAGCAGTCAGGCTTTACACCAAAGAGGTCAACGATTGACCGTATCCTTGCCCTTCGTGTCCTCACCGAATGCAGACGAGAGTTTCGGCAGGGGCTGCTTGCAGCCTATGTTGATCTCTGTAAAGCGTTCGATTCAGTGAATCGGGATGTCCTCTGGAGGATTCTTGGTCTTCGTGGGGTGCCACCAAAACTGATCGATCTGATGTCTGAACTCTACTCTGGTACTGAGAGTGCTGTGAAGTGTGGTGGTACCATCTCTGACTTATTTCCAGTTGTTACTGGAGTTCGTCAGGGATGTGTACTTGCCCCCACACTTTTCAGCACTTGTATGGACTGGATTCTAGGGAGGATGTCGGAGAGATCAAGTTGCGGTGCGTCATTTGGGAATGTCAAGATCTCGGACCTTGACTTTGCAGATGATGCAGTCATCTTTGCGGAGACTTTAGACATCCTCTTGGGGGCCCTCGAGGTGCTGAATGAGGAGTCGGAGCCGTTGGGATTACGGGTTTCTTGGGTCAAAACTAAGATCCAGGCTTTCGGTGACATCTTGGATGCTGCTGTCCTGTCTGTGTCTGTTTTGGGTGAGGATGTTGAGGTCGTGGAGAGATTCACTTACCTTGGCAGTGATATTCATGTCTCTGCTGGCTGCGAGTCAGAGGTCAATAGACGTCTGGGTCAGGCCTGGGGAGTCATGGATTCACTGGATCATGGGGTGTGGCGCTGCCGGTACCTGTGCGGGAGGACGAAAGTCCGAGTCTTCAGGTCCTTGGTACTTCCAGTCTTGCTCTATGGGTGCGAGACTTGGACTCTGACCAAGGATCTGAGACAGAGACTTAATTCCTTTGGTACCAGGTCTCTTCGGAGAATCCTTGGCTATCGCTGGTCGGATTTTGTGTCCAACGAGCGGTTGCTGAGAGAGACTCGGATGAGATTTGTTACCTGCATAGTCCGTGAGCGTCAGTTGCGGCTGTCTGGACATGTGGCTCGTTTTCCTGACTCTGATCCTGCTCACCAGATTCTCTCAGCGAGGGAGTCTCATGAGTGGAGGAGGCCAGTGGGTCGACCACATGCCTCATGGTTGCAACAGGTTGACCATCATCTCAAGGAGATGGGGATGGGCCTGGCATCTGCCTGGGGGATGGCCAGACGGAGGCCCCTGGAGTACCGGCGGAAAGTGGACGCAGCGACGTGCTGTTCTGGCACATGCTCCCATACCTGACCTGACCTGAACAGGTTTACATTCGCTCAAGGACATTTATTATAACTAGTACGTGCCCGTAAGAAAAAAAAGTAAATAAATAAATAAATAAATAAATAAATAAATAAATAAATAAATAAATCACACAGGCCGTTTCTTCGCTCTCACGTGCCCGTACGTGCGTGACCCGGAAGTTCGATATTATTCGCAGTTCCGATTATTCGCAATTTATTTTTAATACCCAATTATTCAATTAGCGCCAACGTATTTTACCTTTTCGCAATGTCGTGGCAAGGAAAAACAAAAAGAGAAGAGAAGAGAGAGAAAAAATTTACTTCCTGGTTCGGAGCATACCAGCATTCTGATGTTCCCGAAATTTATACACCGTCTAATATGAAAACGATCATAACTTGGGCCATTGTGTTTATCTATAAATGCGCATAAGAAATCGAGAAATTATTAGAATACACGAAGTCATCAGTCTCCGGAAGCCCGTACGTTGTAACCTGTAATGGGGAACGTGGCTGAGCTTCCCTTCCCCATCGGCCACGCCCACGCAACAACGTGTCTTCCCATTGGTTTGGTAAATAAATGGCCATAACTTGGGAAGCACTTGTCCGATTAATATCAAACCTTGAAAAGGCACATCCTCAGGTCCCCAGCAATATACCTGGCAAGTTTCAATTAGATCGGACCAGTGGTTGTCGAGAAACAGCGGACACACACACACACACACACACACACACACACACACACACACACACACACACACACACACACACACACACACACACACACACACACACACACACACACACACACACACACACACACACACACACACACACACACATTGCTGGAATTATAGATAGATAAAGCACGTATGCAATTAAACAAGGCAAAACACGTATGCAATTATACAAGCAACAAAAGCACGACAAAAGAACTACAACCGTCTACTTATTATGTACAGTCACTTGCACTTAACAGCAGTTCCTACTTGTTAGACGGGCCCACGGGCACACGTATGCACACACACAAACACACCCAAGAAATGGTGGCAGAGGCCTTTAATAATGAGCTCCAGCTCGGAGGACAGGTGAGCTGAAACCCAGAACCTATCTCGAACCTCTACACCTCATGTGGTCTTCAAGTTGTTCGGACCCGGGCTCCAGCGAGAGCGAGCTGGATCCAATCGCCGTGAGCTGCGATCTTTCCCGAGCTCTCGCGAATCCTCCCGCGCTTCTCAACATTTGCTGGTGAGACGAGGTGCTGACCCTTCCCGTCGATGCGTCACTTCCCCGAGGTACCACCTCCCGCGCTTCTCAACACTTGCTGGTGAGACAAGGCACCGATCCTTCCCGTCGATGCGTCGCTTCCCCAAGGAACCACCTCCAAGAAGAGGTCGATGAGTCACACCAAGCCGGGAACCAAAATGGAGAACAAAGAGCTCCATGAACCAAGAATAAGAAGAAGCCACCACTCGCAGCTCGAGCCGAGCGACCGGCTCAACTTCCTTCCAAGCAAAGCAGCTCGAAGCACAAAGCACTCCCGAGCCAAGCAGAAGCCGAGGCTCACGGAACCATCAAAGCAAAAAGCCTCCTCCCGAGCCAGGCCACAGCCGAAGCTCACTGAGCAAGCCGAAGTAAAAAGCTTCCATAGGCCTCAACCCTAACCCAAGCCAAACAGGACCCGAAGGTCTGCTGAACGGCTACTCTCCACTCCCTTCTCCAACTCTGCCCACGAACAAAAGAAAAGATCTCCTCTTATCCTTCTCCCGCCCTTCCCCCGCTCCCAGCGTGACTCATGACTCATGCCCTCGTGTTCTATCCCTCGCTCAGCCACGGGTGGGAGGGAATTGTTGACATCATGAGTCACGGGAGGCAGGGTGGTTCTTCCTCTTCGCGGAAGAGAGGGAGGGATGTCTCCATTGTTCGTTCCCTAACTATTAAATCGATCCGCAGCGCATCTAATCGATTTCTGAACATTTAAACAATGGAAGGTGAGCTATCTAGGGGACAAGCCCTTATCGACATAGCTGACTAAAGGAACCTGTATGTTGTGTGCAGTCGAATTCCCAAATTCGTAACAATATTCAACTGAAACTTGGTATATGGCATTATTATGCTAAGTTAAAGAAGAAGTTTGAGTTTCAGAGCGTTTCATCAATTTTTCACAGTTATACCCCTTTTGACTTCGAAAATATGACATACTATACGTGGGTCAGTGTTCGGTTATGGTGGTGGGCTTCGGTTCCTGGGATCCTGAGTTCAAATCCCCCTTTTCTGTTGAATTAATACCAGGTGGGGTTGACTGCCTGTCAACCTTCCAAGGTCGGCAAAATGAGTGCCAGCTTGCTGGTATCCTGTGTCGGAGTGGCGACCCGTCCAGGATTGTGCCCAATAGCCAAGGAGACTGCTTAGGCAGCACCAACACTCTGCACAGAGTATGGTCACAATGGATGGATGGTCAGTGTTCAGTTGCCCGGACTCCACCCCACTGCTTTACACCCAATGGCTGGACAGTTGGCCTGACTCCACCCAAGTAAAACCATGCCATGAAAACCATGCATGTGCTACCATGCCATGAAATAGCACAGATTGGCAGGCCTCAGGCCTTAGACCTGGATGTTAGTCCATGGCTCAGTGCAATTGGAATGATCCCAGGTATATAACCACGTAGTATCTTCTATATAGAATTTGCGCCAGTCTGTCTATCCATGTGGGAGAATGAGACGGCTGATTAACTTCAGCACAGACTTGCACAGGATGCTGAGCAACGGAGACTTTGGAGGGTAATGCATGCTCAGCAAACATATACAACAGCATTCATAATGAATCGGACAAAGTATCTGATAATATCGTCCAAGACCATAATTGTGGCCCTCTGACCTCACCACGAGTTGTGGCTGTTCTGCGCAACATTTCACGAATGAATCAGCAGGGAAAGAGGATGGATTTACACTTTTTTTTTTTTGCTCCAAGGAGAAAGTCCAATTACCTCTACTATTTGCCGTACCTGTTCGACACTGCAACAACTTTATCAAGGTAATGATGGAAAACATCGCAACTTCTGAGACAATATCCGAAGTTGCGATTCAGCTTTGCGCCAAACATGGACATTTCAGATAATGTGCGATTTATAAATAAACTGTATTTCACATGTGCATGGATATGTGTTCAGATATGATGTAATCATGTTATGTGAAGTCAACAAGTTGTGTACGTTAGACATCATTTCTGGATCTCATGAATTGCCAGTACCCATTTTGGAATATTCTACGTGCAGCATCGAACTCAAGATGTCCAAATGTAATACATTTCGATGCCCGTGGGTTTCCCCACTGGTTTACTATGTACGCACATAAGCCGTACGCATGTTTCTGCTTCATGCACGTACATTGGGTTATTTTTTAAAAATTATATTTACCACCGAACCTGCCATTATACACCGCCCCAATAAAGGAATGTGTATTTACTCGTGTGAAAAGTCTGCTAAAACCGAACTTCCAGACAAAAACCTTCATTTATTTCACTTCTGTGTGAATAGCATGATCAGTGGATGGCCTGCAGTTATGCACACTCGCCGGAGGTTGAATCCCGATCCAGCTATTAAACAGTCACCCCGGTCACACGCAGGTTATTGCTTCGTGTATGTACATCGGGTTCTTTAAAATATCACATCGCTAGGGGACATGTATTGCAAAGCTCGTTATTGTTCTGGGGCAGGACCCTCGAATTGGTCGAAAATGTGTTTCGCAATGAAAACGACAAAATGATCGATATACCTTGGGACTCGTGTTAGTGCCCGTGGCTGCGCCATTCATCTGCTCGGAGAATTTGCTAGAAAACGAGAAGCAGTGGATGGCGAAGACAAGTTTGATGAGGGAGAGAAGAATTTCTCTGCTTTGTTCCTTGGTGGTTCTGAGAATCGAGAAAGTGTTTCATAACCTGAAGGGTTCACGCCCGAATCATCCACTTCCCCTTGCTTCCTCGCAAGTTAGCATCCCTCAGTCACCATCCTGTTGATTTCAGCCATTATTCACCACCATTACTGGTACTTTAGGAAATCTTTGCTCAGTTTTACTTGGTTCCTTTAAATAAATTTAACAACGACCAAAAGTTCATGGAGGAGCTGGTACATATCACATGTACGATAAGGACGTCACGGCACATCAGCGTACTTTTCCACAAATTACGACGCAAACATGGAGAAAGTAAACAGTATATGGGATTTGAATCTGGGATCAGCATTATGGGATCGGCAGAGTGCTCAGATGAGAATGCTGAACAGGCAAACCCAATATCTAACCGGATAAAATAAATCAACAGATGGAGGTAAACGATGAAGGTGTATGTCCCAAATTGTTTATCATCGCCATTTCAAACCACAGTGGTGGAGGACACGTGGTCCATCATACGTCCATGTCGCACACAACTGGTATTCCCGTATCACGAGCGTGTGAATAGCCATTAAAATCAGTCATACCTCACAACCTGCCTGAAGGAAATCTGCCAGCTTGGACATGGGGACAAAGTAACCGACATGGGGCCGCCCTGTAGTTGCTGTGCCCCAGTACACCCGGAGATTCCTTTGCTGCAGCACCTCTCGTAGCTTTTCCTCACCCAATACCTCCTGCAGGTAACACAACCGCAAAGAACACAGGGAAAGGGGATTCAGAACCATCGAACAATGGTGGACATATACATTGTGAGAAAAGTCTGGGGTGGGGGGTCAATTATGGAGATGGCCAAAGCCTTACACCCAACAGAATAGGCCGAAGGGTGTTGGGGCAAACACATGCACTTATCCGATTAGTGGGACATATCAGGAAGGGTATGTATTGATTACTGTGGCATTGAAGCACCTGTAATACATCACTTCATCACCACCATAATCTTCCTCTTCTTATATCACCACAACACCCTCCTCCTCCTCCTCCTCCTCCTCCTCCTCCTCCATTGTTGCCACCTCTATCACAACCGACTAATCCACCATCATCACAATCGCAAACACCTCTTCTTCTCCCATCTCCTCTCCCTCCTCCTCAATCATCACAACCAATATAACCACCTTCCTCGACCACCAGCACGACAATGATCTCCATCCTCTTCCTCAACAGCAGCACAACCTCCTCTGTCATTTATACCACCTCTATCACAACCCCTTCCACCACCACCACCATAAAACCTTTCCTCACCCCCCCCACAACCAGTAAAACCACATCCTGCCTCCCACACCACCACAACGACCACCTACCTCTTCCTCCACAGCACCACAACCTTCTCCTCAATAATCACCACAAACCCCTCCTCCACCACCACCATCATCAAACCCCTCCTCCACCACCACCATTATCATCAAACCCCTCCTCCACCACCACCATCATCATCAAACCCCTCCTCCACCACCACCATCATCATCAAACCCCTCCTCCACAACCACCACCACCATCACAAACACCTTCCTCCTCCACCACCACCATGCCAACAACCCCCATCCTCTTCCTCAACAGTACAACAACCTCCTACTCCACCATCACAAACCCCTTCTACACCATCACAAACCCATCCTCTACCACCACCACCATAAATGCCCCCTCCACCACCATCACCACCAACCCCTCTTCTGCCACCACAATAATCACCACCAACCTTTCCACAACCACTCCACCGCCATCACAAACCCCTCCTCTACCAGCATCAGTCACAACAACCTCCTCCTCCATCATCACCACAATCATCAAACCCCTCCTCCACCACCACCATCATCAAACCCCTCCTCCACCACCACAATCATCATCAAACCCCTCCTCCACCACCACCATTATCATCAAACCCCTCCTCCACCACCACCATCATCATCAAACCCCTCCTCCACCACCACCATTATCATCAAACCCCTCCTCCACCACCACCATCATTATCAAACCCCTCCTCCACAACCACCACCACCATCACAAACACCTTCCTCCTCCACCACCACCATGCCAACAACCCCATCCTCTTCCTCAACAGCACTACAACCTCCTACTCCACCATCACAAACACCTTCTACACCACCATCACAAACCCATCCTCTACCACCATCACCACCAACCCCTCCTCTGCCACCACAATAATCACCACCAACCTTTCCACAACCACTCCTCCACCACCATCACAAACCCCTCCTTCACCAGCATCATCAGTCACCACAAACCCCTGCTCAACCACCATCACAAACCCCTCCTCCCCCACCACTACCACAAAACCTTTCCTCCACCACAACCACTAAAACCACCTCCTTCCTCCACCACCATAACGATCAACTTCCTCCTCCACCACAATGACCACCTACCTCTTACTCTAGAGCACCACAACCTCCTCCATCATCACCACAAACCCTCTTCCCCCCACCACAACCACCTCCCTCCTCCACAACAACCTCCTTCCTCTTCCTCCACAGCACCACAACCTCTTCCTTCATTTATACCACCTCTATCACAACCTCCTCCACCACCATCATTCACAAAACCCTCCTCATCCAACACCACCACCACCACAACCTTTTCCTCTCGAGGGGAGTTCCCGAATCCTCACAAACCTCGTTTTGAACGAATTTACCCCAAAATAACAAACTCGATCAATCACATGACAGATGGGCCATTTTAAACGTGAAACAAACAGTGTTAGTGCCTGCTCCCCCTGGGATACTCGACTGTGTAAAACCTCAATACAACAACAACAACAACAACACCGCTGTGAGCGTGCGGGAGGTCTTTCACCTGCAGGTTTCGGGTTATCAGCTGAAACTTGAATTCCGGGTCCATGGTGGATCTTCCAGGACAATTGGTAGAAGCGGAGAGAAGGGGGGGGGGGCGGGCGAGGTATTAATATATTAACGGACGGACTATGAGGCGAAGCACACAATGGAGTGCCGGCTCCGAGATCAAATCGAACCTGTCGTCAGATCAAACAGACACGTGATGCGAACTACCCTCGGAAACGAGATGCCACGCGCCGACTTCTTACATCAGACGCGCAGAAATTCCACTTCCGGGCTCCACGTGCCGTGCAGTGCTGCTCCTGTTGTTGTTGTTGTTTTGTTTTTTTTGTCCTCTCGTGCGAAAAGACGATTTAATTCGAGTTTGGAGTTCAGACTTTCGAGCCACATGTTAGTGATTCCGAGGATATGAGAATTCAGAAACAAGGAAAGGTACTTTAAAAAAAAAACCGTTTATAGGGGGTTATGAACCTCCAAATCGCTTTGTTCAGCAATTGCGAGTTCCAGAGCGATGGATTCAGACTCCAAGGCAAAAACTTAACAACGACCCTGAAGAGGAGTTGCGGAGGTGCACTCTCAAGCATACCTGTACTGCACGGAAAAGTGCGCGTCGGCAACGTGACAGGTTGTGAACACACCTGTTTCATGGCAACCAGTACGGACTGAATGGGAGTTGGGACCACCCGCTTTATCAGAACCGGGTTTCCTCCACCGAGGCAATACCTCAACGAATAGATCCTGAAAAAAAGGAACCCGTGGAGGACGAGGAGGCCACTGTTGTTTTTAGCTCAGGAGAAACGTAGTTCCGGGCAGCTTATGGGATGGCACGCCGTCCGTCAGTCAGTCAGTCAGTCATTTGCAAATTCTTCTCTGAAACTTCACCACAACCTTCATCACCCGGTATTTATCAAAGTTTGTTCACGAAATTAAAAACCAGGAGGACACTCGGGAGATTACGTAGCTCCACCACGTAATACCTGATCCAAGAGAACATATCTGACCCAATCAATACATTTTATAACTTGAGGGGGAGCACTCGGGAGAGTGCAAAACCTCCGCCGCCAATACTGCTGGGTCACTCAAGTGAACCTTATATCTTATTCATTAAATATGATGTCCACAGTGCTGACCGTTATAGTTCTTTTCTCCAACATTTTTTTTTGCGAGGGGTGGGGGGGGGTTGGAAATCACTTAAAACATGTAAAAATGCAAAAAAAATCGAAATTTTGTTGAAAAAAAGTTGCTAATTTTTTTTTTCTCTAACAATTTTTTTTGGGGGTGGGGTGGGGGGTTGGAAATCACTTAAAACATGTAGAAATGCAAAAAAAAATTCCTTTTTTTGGGGGGGGGGTAACAATTTTTGGGGGGGGGTTTGGAAATAACTTTAAACATGTAAAAATGCAAAAAAAAATTTCTCAAACAATTTTTTTTTGGGAGGGGGTAATTTTTGGGGGGTTGGAAATCACTTAAAACATGTAAAAATGCAAAAAAAAAAAATTTTGTCAAACAATTTTTTTTGGGGGGGGGTGGAAATTACTTAAAATATGTAAAAATGCAAAAACAAAAAAAAACATTTTATCTAAAAAATTTTTGGGGGGGGTAACTTTTTTTGAGGGGGGTTGGAAATCACTTAAAACATGTAGAAATGAAAAAATTTTTCTCTATTTTTGAGGAGGAGGGTAACAATTTTGGGGGAGGTTGGAAATCAATTAAAACATGTAGAAATGCAAAGAAATAAAAATTTCTCTATTTTTTGGGGGGGAGTGTAAAAAAAAAATTTGGGGGGGGGGGGTTGGAAATCACTTAAAACATGTAGAAATGCAAAAAAAAAAAAATTTTCTCGAACAATTTCTTTTTTGCGGGGGGGGGGGGGACCAAGTCCAAAATTGAATGGCATGATCCTTGGACCATACCTCACCCCCCCACCAAGTTTCGTCGAAATCCGTCGAGGAGTTTTTCCGTAATACTGTTCACAAACAAACAAACAAACAAACAAAAAAAACCAATGTCACCCGCAGGGTGAGCTGTATCTTGCCAAAAGGTGACCACGTGTGACTTCTTTAAGGTCACACTGAGGTGAACAGAGCTGCTATCCACCAGGAGCGACTCCTTGAGAAATATCTGCCTACGAGAGATTCCGATGAGAATCGTTCTACAGAGTAACCATGAAAAATATGCGTTTGCCTCATAACGTCACCAAATGACGTCATAATGTCTCAAGCTTGACATATCTAGAAAGCACTCATCGAGGTGTTCAATTTGAGGTACTACACAATATGGTTTCTAAAACTTGAAAATTTGACCTTGGGGTCAAATATGTTTGACCTCAGGCGCTAACCATGAAGGTCAAGGCCAATCGCCACCAAAAATTAATGAGCTGAGCGCCAGACCATGAACTATATTCCCATGAAGTTTGAAGACGATCCGATCAAAATTACTCAAAAAATAAGGGTTTCGTCGACTCCCCTGATTTGCGACAAAGTGACCTTGACCTTCAAAATTTTGTGCACTGAAAGGGACCTCTATAGGCCTCTGATATGCGAAGTTACAAAAATTTCCAATGATAACTGTACTCTGCAGAATTTTTTATACGTGATTACAGACAAACAAACAAACAAAAAAAACATACAAGCTGACTAACATATCTTGCAAAAACTTCGTTTTGGCAAGATAACAAACAGAAAGGGGTGAAAACAGTAACCTCAATCCATCTTCGAAGATGGCGGAGGTTAAACATCTGCGATACAGTACTATATCAGTTTTCGCCCGATCTCTCAACGGTGAAGAATCACTTTTAAAATTCTAGTAGTCGGATCCGGATTCGGATCTTCACCAAAATCGAATCAGTTCATCCTTGTCACATACCAAACCTATCCACAAAATTTCATCCGGATCCGTCCACAACTTGAGATATCCTGTACACCAACAGACAGACAGACAGACAGAAAGGGGTGAAAACATCACCCCCTTCACCTTCGGCGGGGGAGGTAAAAATCGAGGTCGAAGGAGGTGTGCCGTGACGAACATGCTCGTTTCTTTGTCTATTGACCATCACCTTCCTCATCAGTAGAACTTTCAGTAAATATTGGGTGGTAGACTACCGTTATTCTCAGGTTATCCGTCTGTTTGTTTGTATGTAATGGACAGCTTTGGAGGCCAGAGGAGTCAACTGATTTTGATGAAACTTGACTGGTAGGTTCATACCAGGATCTAGTTGTATGCTTTTGAGCACCGTTGCTATGGACGCCGCCGTTGCCGAGCAACGGGGCTTTGAAATTTTTGAAAAAATCCGAAAAATATTTTCATACATATATTTTTTCGAAAATCAAAAATTGGATTCCATACTTTTATGCGCACTATAATCAACCTCCTTGTCAAAAATTTTCAGCCCGATCCGTCAAAAACTGTATGACTAGTATGCAATTACAAGCTGGTAGGCGGCGATGGGTCACCGAGCATGGAAACTATAAGATATAGAGCAAAATGGATGTCATATAGCGGATAGGGAATCACCTTAAGATTATGCATATCAAATCTCATCCAGTTCCATCCACTGATAACTACTCGGTATCCATTTGAATGAAAGTACCGAAAATGTAGTTTGAAATCGGAAATCGTCAAAGTTCGAGGGGGTGCTGTGGGTGAACAAAGATATAAATCGAAAATCCGGCTCGATCGTTTGTGCACAATGTATTCCAGACGATTAGTGTGAATTTTCATGACCATCCGACCATAACCCTAGGAGGAGTAGCATTTGGCGCGAAGGCACCTCCAGCTCTCGCATATTATCGATTTTTGCACTAATTGACCTTTGACCCCTGACCTAAGTGAAATCGGTCAATATTTCTTGAGGCAAAGTTGTAGTACTCATTGAGTACCATGAACCTGCAAAGTTTCATTCGTATCGATGCACTCACCTGGTCGCTAGGGGCCTTCAATTTTTGCCAATTTTGGCACATACCCTAATTGTAGGGGGCGCTGCGGGTGAAGTATTCCATATATCACAAAAACCGGAATATATTTGATAGAGCATCACCTGTAGATCATTCGTGCCAAATTTCATAACCCTACGTGGGATAATGGCTTTCGGAATTGATTTCGCGTGAACGGTACCGATTTTGAAGGTTTTTCGGTTGTTGCAAGGGAATCAAAGCGTCCCGAGCAACCATCACAATTTCCAAAGCACTCGGTCAGAAGATGTACCTACCACCCGAGTTTGGTCAAAATCCACCCACGTTTACTACCAATTATGCTGATGACAAACGAACAAACATCCAAACAAACAGACAGAATTACTGACAATAAGGGTCACTTATTTCAGCGACCCAACACCTATTTCGGCGACCCAATATAGCGACCACCCATGTCGCCTACCAGCTTGTGTAGTTATTAAGCAGATCCTCCGCCACACCTTCCACCGAAAGGGTTCCAAAATGAAGGACATCACTCATTTGCCTTCCGTTTGCTTCATTCATTGTACGAAGAGCTTGTGGAGTTGTAGCTCATGTAGGAATCTCCTTTATACCTTGTAGCCACACCACCTCATCACAGAAGTGTTGGTATACATCCACGTATCCCACCTGGAGTGGTGTCAGTGGCTTGGCAGACTTAAGATATCTTGAGTGCTCTTTGTAACACTCATGGTGGTACACTGTAACTCAAGGGCAACGAAATCCTCGCCGTCGATCTGTGGAAGCAGGATGGAGTCTTCTTGTTGCCAAGCTGCTTGCAGAGGTTGATCTCTGAATCTGTTCACATCTAACCAACCTTACCAGTGATATTCCTGGAAATGTGATCTTGTTTATATCTGTTTTAATAGTTCAGTGGCTAAGGCAGGATTTTCACCAGAATTGTTCAGTTTTTGCAGAAAGCATGAAACTTTGCACAGGGATACTACTACCCCTCGGGATGTTAAAAAAAAATGGACCCCAAAAATCCATGCCCCCTAGTGGCCACCATCTTGATTATAAATATGTCTGCCAAAATATGGCATTTCATCTATATTTGTTGTATTATACTGCTCTAAACACAGGATATGATGTGTCTATATAATATTTGTTCATTTCTTATTCTTTGTTTCATGCCTTTGTTGTGAGAAAATTGGCATCTCAAGGCATATGGCACAAATTTAGCATTGAAATAAGTGAAAACATTACTAAATAAAAGTTCTTTATTTTCAGGTTGCAATGACATGGTGTGAATGATGGAGAAAGTTCCAGCTCGTTAAACCAAGTGAGTGATGTAGCTGAAGTCCAGAGGCCACCAAGAGACTGGACCTTGTGCATTCTTTGTCGGAGGACAACATCCGAATCACTTTCACAGCCCTTCGCGAGGATGAGGACGAGGTCATGTCGAAGGGACTGGAACAGGTTTTCAATCATTTGAAACAACCTAGTGAAATTCAAAGAACCTTGAGTTAACATTGCTTGCTTTCATTAGAGCACTTCGGACATCTGATTTCGAGTTATACACAGAATCCTTGGCTAAATTGGCACCATGGTTCTTTGCAATGGATCATGTACACTATTCAAGATGGGTTCCTGTGCACGTACGAGACATGACCACTCTTCACCAAAGATGTCCAGATGTTTATGAGCAGTTCATGCGTGGTGCCTTTACTTCAAATAAAACAGGACATTCATTCTCTGCCATAGGACTTGACTAAGCCCGTGAACATCTGAATGCGCGTGTGAAAGGTGATGGGGGTGCCATCGGCCTCACCGAAAACCATAGTGCCCTACGGAGATGGATGGTGGCTGGCCCTCAGTTGTCAGTGATGAGGAATTATTTCCTTAACCTCGTTGTGATCGTTGTAGAATTATTCAGTTGTTGTGATGGTCTTATTTAACTTGCAGGGTTTTAACGTTTAGCCGACTCGGTTTTAATCTCGTTACTCAAAGTGAAAGGCACGCCGAGTTAAATGACTGAACCACAACAAGAGCACTCTCCTTCAGGTTTAATTTTATTCTCTGCTTGTGAGTTCTAAAACTGAGATGTCGGCATCCACCAGTTTATTCTCAAGTCTCTCTCACAATGAACTTGAGAGCCCCCATTTGTTGTGGAACTTTATTTGGTTCTATTTTATTTATTCTTACTTTTTAGTTAACCATTTAACCGACCCGATTAATTCACTTTCCACAACGTAAAAGTACATTACATCAGAGAGTTTTTATTATACTTGGTACTTGGCCAGTCCCAAGGAGTGCAACCCACTGAGATGGTATACATCCTCATGTGCTTGCACTAAAACAAGATTACAATTTCTGGTATTTATATGCTTTTCATGGGAGAGTGGTGGGGGCTGTTAAGCCTTAAACAAAGAACTCCAAAATGCAATACGTGTCTTCTAGGTGAAAAGCAAACGATGTAGTCATAACAAAGTTGGTGTTATCAACCCAGGTCACCCTGTTCCATAGCAAGACACTCCTCTTATCAACATTTAGGGAAAAAGACTCTTGGCTAAAGGGAAGGAACACTGACAGCCAATTCGACTTATAGCATAAAAATTAAGTTTATAAAACACCAGCACAATTACAATTTAGAGTACATTAATATAATTATTTTCTTCCACATCAGCCATAATAGCTGAATTTGAAGAACAGTTTGATCCCAATTATGGTAACGATGTTGATGACAAGCATCACGAACAAACCCATAGTTCGCAGAAATCCTTTTTTGAAGATGTTTGTGGTCTTGTCTCTACCTTAGAAGAATTAGGAAATCCATTTCTTGATCGTAGTAAGGATTTGCTTACATTACACACCCAGGAAATCATGCCGATGACTGTTGTTGAAACTATCCAACAGATTCATGCAACAGCAGAAAAAACAGTACAGTACTTTCATTGAGGACAGGCTCTTAAAAATGAAACACCAGTCAGTGCACCTCCTTTGCAAATAATGGCAAGAAGTCTGCGTGGAATACCTGGCGTGCGTGGCCAGAGATCACCGAGTGTTTTGCATTCTTGTCATCACAAGTGTCACCAATTCTACCGGCGAATATCATGGAAAAACTTGAACGCTTTGTTGTGCTCCTGTACTGTCGTACCAGTGATGATGTTAATGTGAACACTGCAAGAATGACACTGTTTTTCAGAATGTCAAGGACCCTTGATAACATTCCGCCGACAAAGGCAGCCCATGAGGAGCACACAAGGAGATCAGGAAATCAAGCCAGACATATCTGGGGACAATGCCTTGAACAGCTGCCAACAGTTCCCAGTCCGTCTGACTGAGGCTGGAAGACCGATCAGGACAATTTCAGGCCGAAGTGGACCGTTCTACCTATTGCCGAGAAAGCTTGCCTCGAGCTTATTGCATACAAGCGTACCAAGTCCTGCAGAGGGAACTGCAAATGTTATAGAACAAGTTCCACAATAAAGCCAGTTTGCACTGCCCTCTGCATATGTGGTGGCACTTGTTCACAGGGAAATTAAGGTGACTGCGTCGTCAGTGACAATGAGAAACCAGAAAAACCTATATAGGTGGCATGGTTGTGATTTTTCTGCCACTGGGGGGCACCTATAGGGGTTCATTGAATTAATTTCTGGCATCCTTGACCAGGTGTCGAGGTTTGTTCCTAAATTGATCTCGGTATGGTCTGAAATGATTGATACATTCAGTTGTTTGCATTAAACTGAAATATGGAATATTGACCTTTTTCACTCACTTTCATACCCATATTGGAATGGAGTATGACATAATCAGATATGCCTCTCACAGCATGGTATTCGATGCATCTGATGCCCTTGAAAAAGATGCCATCTGGTTGATTGACACTGAAAATACTGGAATTGCTGTTTGAATTATGTTTCTATCATGATTAACAACAGAGGTATTCAATATTTTTCGATTTGGTGGCCGCCATCTTGAATTTCAAAATGGCCGACATCAGGTTTGCATGGAAATGACTTAAAGGGGTTCCTTCATCCTGAAAATGTAGGGTTAGACCATAAAATAACTTTCGTATCTGGTTTAATTTTGAAGTTATAACAAAAAGTCAAATTAAAATGGCAGCCATATTTAAAGTCAAGATAGCGGCCACTAGGGGGCACGGATTTTTTGGGGTCCATTTTTTTTGAAGATCACTAGGGGTAGTGGTATCCCTGTGCAAAGTTTCATGCTTTCTGCAAAATCTGAAGGATTCTGGTGCTTAGCCGCTGTACTAAAAGGGCATCGCTCATGTTCATCTGTAAACGTGTCGTCTGTTCCAAGTGATTGCGTCATTCACTCGTTCACACCGAAGCAGCTCTCAGGTGCTCATCGTCTGTCTGTAGTTTGTAAATATCGCTCGATTTGCAGAACCTCAACAAGGCATGTGTTGTGTGGTATTTGTGTGGTGTTTGTGTGGTGTTTGTGTGGTGTTTGTGTGGTGTTGTGTGATGTTTGTGTGGTTTTGTGTGGTGTTGTGTGGTGTTGTGTGGGGTTGTTTGGTGTTTGTTTGGTGTTTGGTGGTGTTTGTGTGGTGTTTGTGTGGTTTTGTGTGGTGTTGTGTGGTGTTGTGTGGTGTTGTGTGGGGTTGTTTGGTGTTTGTGTGGTGTTTGTGTGGTGTTTGTGTGGTGTTTGTGTGGTGTTTGTGTGGTGTTTGTGTGGTGTTTGTATGGTGTTGTGTGGTGTTTGTGTGGTGTTGTGTGGTGTTGTGTAGTGTTTGTGTGGTGTTTATGTGATGTTGTGTGGTATTGTGTGGTTATGTGTGGTGTTTGTGTGGTGGTTGTGTGGTGTCTGTGTGGTGTCTGTGTGGTGTCTGTGTGGTGTCTGTGTTTGTGTGGTGTCATGTGGTTTTGTGTGGTGTTTGTGTGGTGTTGTGTGGTGTTGTGTGGTGTTTGTGTGGTGTTGTCTGGTTTTGTGTGGTGTTTGTGTGGTGTTTGTATGGTGTTGTCTGGTGTTGTGTGGTGTTTGTGTGGTGTTGTGTGGTGTTTGTGTGGTGTTTGTGTTTGTGTGGTTTTGTGTGGTGTTGTGTGGTGTTTGGGTGGTGTTTGTGTTGTTTTTGTGTGGTTTTGTGTGGTGTTTGTGTGCGCTGGTGTGCTCCCTGATTACTGATTAATAATAATACAAGACGTCATCAATTTGTTCCGTGAGGTAATTATGATGTAATTAATAGCGAACGTAGTGAGCTTCATACTTAACGCGTGCACATGAGAGAATAGGAAACAACAACAACACACTACTCTGGCAATTTGGAATCTGTGTTGTTGGCTATGACCCTTTTGCTTCCGGATTTTTTTTGGTTCCGGTTTTTTTTTTGCTTCCGGTTTTGTCATGGGGAATGATGCATGCTGGGAGACATGAAAGACTGTCTCCTCTCCGGTCTCGCACCCCCCTGCTCTCTCTGCGATTTGTCCCCACCATATTTCCGCAGGGCGCTCAAGGTCCGCCAACAACCCCCTTCTGGTAAAACTACCAAAATCATGAATCACTGCTCACCTTCACTCTTTCATTCCTCTTTTTTCCCGCCTTTGGAATAAACTCCCTCACTCTGCTGAGTCCCATTCTTGCCTCCAGGCCTTCAAAACAGCTGCTCGTCACCACTTCTTGTCGTTCCCCATCCAAATCCTCAATCTTTTCTGCCCTCGTTAATCCACCCAAACCCACCTCCTTCCAATTCCCTGCTTTCCTTCCTGAAAGTCCCTGTAATGTCCATTTTGTATACCCTGTGTTCCCTAGAGTCCCTTTATAGAGAGAGTAGCGACATAGAGGGTCCGGAAAAATCTAGTCACGTGATTGCGTGGAGCCATTTTGAGTCCATCGCGGACAGGATCGGACGTATATCGGTCAACGTTTTAACGTTCCCGCTGTACGCAGCATTCTCATTCGTGTTTTACATCAATTTTACGACAAAATGACAGGTTGTTGCGCCTTTGGGTGCACAAATAGAACGGAGAAGGGATTCAAGATGTATAGATTTCCATCAGATGCTAAAAGACGGAAAATCTGGGAGAACAGAGTCAGTCGTGTTGGATGGAAAGCAACTTCTTGGTCAGTTCTCTGCCAGGTCAGTGTGATGGTGGTAATGGTCCCATATGCGTATATTTGTGTGCTGCGAGTGAGACTGGCCTTTGCTTTGGCATTCCAGGCTTGTTATCCATTGCTCGTGGATTAATTAGCACTTGAAGGGGAAGGCATCTTTATTTAAAATTAAGTTTGAGTTAGAGTCTTCGAGCAAGATCAATTAATATAGGGTCTAGATCATGTCTCCAAAGTCAGACTCAGACTCAAAGTCAAACTAAAGTCAAAACAAAGACGAATGAACGGAGAACGGATCCGGGCTAACTCGGCCCACGGGCTAACACGGCCTTTCACAATGGTCTCTGAGACCTTCGTAAAACAAATAATAAAATAAGTTTTTTTTTGTACTTTCACATGGAAGATATGATTATTGTCATTCAAATTTTCAGTGATGCTTCAGAAAGAATTTGCTGGAAACCAATTCATGCCAGTTATACAGTTGTATGCCACAACTGAGAAAGAGGGGGGGGGCATGCATTGAATGTATGTATTTGTCTCTGTTGATTTGAATGTGTGAGGACATTAACTTGTGTTTGTGTGTGACTTTCAATTTATAATTTGTATGTGTGTGCATTAGTACAAGTACATGCGCGTATGTGTGTGATTGTAAGTATGTAATTTGTATATGTATTAGAGATTGTGTGTGTGTGTGTGTGTGTGTGTGTGTGTGTGTGTGTGTGTGTGTGTGTGTGTGTGTGTGTGTGAGAGGGAGGGAGGGAGGGAGGGAGAGGGAGAGGGAGAGGGAGAGGGAGAGGGAGAGGGAGGGGGAGAGGGAGAGAGAGCCGGGTGGGGTGGGCTAATCTATTTTTGGTGGGATTAATATATGATCTGCAACATGCAGCAAAGTTTAGATTAATAATTTAAATATGAAGATTAAACAAACACAAATATATACCCACACACGATAAAAAAGGTCAAACAACTGCAGAAATACAAAGATAACTCTTAACATTGTATTGTACATTGTACATGTATAAGCAGGGAGGTGAGAGTTCGAGTCTCGCTCTCGCCTCCCTGAAATTAAAATGAGGCTGAAATAAGCAGCACGTGGACTTGTCTAGTTCATTCCTTCTTTGTCATGGTTCTAAATGTCTGTGACTGTTAAATCGCAACCAGCTCTGTGAATTTCTCCTTTATCATCTGGCTCTTAGTTGTCATAAATCTTCTATTTTGTCATCTTCACATAATTTGTTCATTATCAACATGGAAAAGACCATTCCCATCTCTCATACATGGAGAACATAATGGAATACACGGTTCAATGCACTAGCACCATACGGCGGCTGCACACTGAATGGACTCAAAATGGCGTCAAATCGTTAGTTGTCGCTACTCTCTCTATAAAGGGACTCTAGTGTTCCCTGCCCCATCCCTCTCCCTTCCACAGATCTCCCAATGTCTCTGTTCCCCACTGTTTTCTCCCTCCCACTCCTGCCCCTCTTGTCTCATGCCCCCCTTGCTGTGCATTGTGTGTTCGCTCTCAGACGAGCCTTGACAAGGTATACAAAAAAAAAGAAATCCTGTGCGATAGGTGGTAAGTGAAGTAAGAGAAAGCATTACCAATTCTGTATTAAACAACAATCGTCTGTTTTGATTGGTGTGTTCTCTCTCAAATCCTGTTCTTTTGAAAAGCAATGATTTGGTCAAACTTCCTTTTCTCTTCCTGAAGTCACCTGTGAGGTCATGGAGATCAGTGTCCAACTGGCACAGGTACCTTAATATGTTGTTCTTGTTTTTTTTTCTTATTTGACATCTTATTCATCCACCTGTATATTGTCAATCCACACTGCAGTGACTTCCAGAGAGGTCCTTTATGATGTCACATGTTTTATAACTTTTACTTAATAGTGCCAAAAACACTCAAGCCATTCAAACAATCTTACCTTCATCCTGAGCCACAAGATAAACAGTATACCTGTATTTTATAATTATTTTTCCTGGATTACATTATTATATATCCCCCCCCCCTTGCCCCCCTCTTAACGATGAAAAGCACAACGAATGCTTTTTGCCAAGTGTATAATCACAAAGGAACTTTCCATGACTTCACAACTGGTGGAATGACTGTTATTCAATGTGTCAAAGTTTAGTGACAAGTTTTCACTTTGTTGTGGTCAAGGTGGAAGAGAGCTCCGCACTTTTATAAGATGCACCACAACATGCTTAAATAGAAGGCCATGTAAATACAAGACTCCTGTGCCCTTCACGATCTAAACTCCTTACATCCTCGTGACATATCTGCAGATAAATTACCGGTAAGTGAACAATTGATATATGTTTGGTTACAAAGTCGAGCCTCGACGTGAGAATATCTGCATATGGTCATTACAAGCCAAGAATAATAGAAAGGTCTTGAGAAGGTGATCCAAAACTTTTTTAAAGTTATAATTTGTAAAAGTAATGTTCACAAGAGAGAAATTAATTAAAGATTTTCTTTCTTGAAAAATAATTGTTCATCAATTCTTGTGATGGCCGCGTCTCAAATTGTGAAGAGGAGAAACCCGGAAAACGAGGAATGTGCAAGCTTTTCTGAGTACAGGCCATTAGCCTGGTGTGAGGGCATCTGCAACCACACTTGGTCAGTACACTGTAACTCCAGCACAGAACTTCCTGAAGCCTGATCCAAGTATCCTTTCTTGTATTCATCAAAGGTGAACATGACAGGTTTCCCATTGTGGTAAAGAGCCACCCAGACATTAGCACCTTTTACATGCACATGATAAGTAAAATAGTAAACCCCTGACACAGCACAAGTAAAAACCCCAGTGTTTGGGTTGTAGTGCTGTTGCCCATTGTACACAATACTGTCAAACTTGATAGGACCACCAATGAGTGGAAAGGGAGCTGAGAGGTAGGCTGTGAACGCAGAGAGAGTACGTGCCCCAACCAGTGCACAAACTCCCACTCCTCTTGCACCACCTTTATCACCAACACCCGATGGAATTCGGAGTCCATTCTGTTCTGCCGTTGCAACCGGACTTTGCAATTCTGAAACGGCATGACCGTTTGTATGAACTGAGACACCAGGAGGTCCAGGAGGACCTGGAGGACCTGGAGGACCCAGAGGTCCTGTCTTCCCTGGTTTTCCTGGAAGGCCTTTTGGACCTTCTACTCCATGCTTTCCTTGTCCAGGGACTCCAAGTTTTCCTGGTGGTCCAGACTGGCCTTTTCTTCCTTTGGGGCCCTGGGTACCAACAGAACCTGCATTTCCAGGCTTACCAGGAATACCAGATTTACCTCTTGGTCCTGGTGGCCCAAGATGACCTGTTTTTCCATTTCCACCAGGTGCTCCTCTTTGTCCTGGAGGTCCTGGAAGCCCTTTATGGCCAATGCTTCCCTTTGGTCCTGGGAAACCAACCTTTCCATGTTGACCTATTGGTCCAATATCTCCTGTTAAACCTCTTTCTCCAGGAAGTCCAGATGGTCCAGGCATTCCTTTTTGCCCAGAAACACCGGGAAGACCTGCAGATCCTTTCTTTCCACCATCTCCTGGCAAACCAATTGGCCCTTTGTGTCCCCGACGGCCAGGTAATCCAGTTGGTCCCTGCTCTCCTCGTCTCCCAGGGTGACCTGGGTTTCCAGGTAAGCCATGTTGTCCTTTTGGTCCTGCCAAGCCTGCAATTCCTTCAAGTCCTCGGTCTCCCTTTTGTCCGGATGGTCCAGGACGACCATTGAATGATATACCAGATTGTCCAGGTAAGCCTCGTAGACCCTTAACACCTTTCAATCCTGGTAGACCACGACCTCCTGGTTTCCCATCTTGCCCAGGTTTGCCAATTCCTGGTTGGCCTTTTGCTCCAGGAGGGCCATGTTTTCCTTTGAAACCCCTGGGTCCCATCTGACCTGGAGGACCAGTCTGTCCATCAATGCCAGGAGATCCATGGGCACCATCTTTCCCTGGCCTGCCTCGTCCAGTTGCCCCCATTGTACCTGGAGGTCCAGTAAGGCCAGGTAAACCTCGTGGTCCACGCAAACCTTTGGCACCATTCCCATTTTTTCCTTTTGGGCCTTGCAATCCTGTCAAGCCAGCATTGCCTTTTTGTCCAGGAGGTCCTGTAATTCCTAACAGTCCAGGAGCTCCTTTAGCACCTGGCTTTCCATTGCTAGTTATTCCAGGCAATCCAGGCTTCCCGGGTTGTCCTGGCAACCCCCTAAACCCAGTTCTCCCCATCGGTCCTTCTTCTCCTTTGGGACCTGGAGTTCCTTTAAGTCCCATTTTCCCGGGAAGTCCTGGAAGCCCTGGCTTGCCCATGCTGGTATACCCTGGGGGTCCTTGATGTCCAGGTTTTCCCAGCCTCCCAGGGATACCAAAGCTGGTCTTTCCACGCATGCCTGGTGGACCTGGAACCCCACGAGGTCCACTCATTCCTGGCTCACCTTTGTCTCCTTTGATTCCAACTGGAAGCATCCTGGGCACCTCTGCAAGAAAAAAAAATTAAAAAGGAAGTTTATGTAAATATTTTATTCATACCAATGTTATCTACACTGTTGGGTTACCATTCATGTAACCTCATTGGCCTTCATGACAGGGTATAACAGAAAGTGTCCGACTCGGGTAAGATGGTCAACCCCTCCTTTAAAACACAAGTACAGGGATGTTTTTGAAGGTCTCTCACAAAAGGAGACTGTTTGACCTTGGCACTGGGATTGCAAATGCCTAAACTACACTCTAAGAACCAGCATAATGCCTCTTCAATGTGAGATGATATACTCAGTGGTATTGTACCAGACTGTTAATATAACCAGGGTTAATACAGGCAGTGTGAATCTATAGGCAGAGTGAATCTAGAGGCAGGGTTAATATAACCAGTGTTAATACAGGCAGGGTTAATATAACCAGTGTTAATACAGGCAGGGTTAATACAGGCAGGGTTAATATAACCAGGGTTAATACAGGCATAGTTAATACAGGCAGGGTTAATATAACCAGTGTTAATACAGGTAGAGTTAATACAGACAGGGTTAACATAACCAGGGTTAATATAAGCAGGTTATAGTATATAGGCAAGGTTAGTCTATAGGCATGGTGTAACTGGCTGTGGTAATTGACCATAATGGGATGAAAGTGCACAATTCCAGTCCCCAATTTGAAGGAGTCCCTCCTGCTGGCTGTTCATATAATCTGATTGGAGGACCATATATTACAGTGGAGGTTAAATGGGCAAAATATTTTGGGGATGCTATCATTTCTACGTGAGTTGTTCAGATGTTGCTCTCTTAATACCCACTTCCCCCACCCCTTCCTCCATCCCTTCCTCAGGGAGATTTCACCGCAGACATACCCAGCCGGGCATACTGCCCATATTCCCGTCCAAAGGGTGCTTGCTGAGGGGGTCCTTTATAATGGGCAGCCAACGGGAGGAAGCCTGATCTCCTTCTCATCCCAGCTGCCACCACTGTGGCTGCAAGCAGGATCACAGCACTGTTCCATGAGGACATGGTGCTCTGTGACAAGGTATGGGGGACAATGAAATTAATCAGTTAGTCAAAGAAGGCTCAGGCAGGTTGTGGGAGGTGAAGAGGAAGAGAGGTGTAAAGGTAAAAGGAAAAAATAACAAAATGCTGCACAGCATGTACTTTGTAAAAAGTTTGATAAAGTTGACAAGTAAGCATGGGCTTTGGTATTAGGTGGTGATGAACGAACACATTAAATAACTGAAGGAAGAACACGCTCAACAAAAGCAATAGGAATGTTCCACAGTCAAAAGGAAAGGGGATGAACACATGAAGAGGAACTGTCAATCTGAATTTATATCAACAAGAAAGTAGTGTGTTGGACGATGAACGTGTTCAAGCAAGTGAACCTGGCATTGGATGGGTGATTGAAAGTGCTGATGGTGTAAGATCAGAATTGAGTGGAAAAAAAACAAGAGTCAGCAATCTGGCCATGGGGGTAAATGGGGGAGCATTCCATGAGTCTCGACATCCTCTTTGGATGTGCCATTGATCCTGAAATAGTTGGCCTCCGATTCTCAGATATGATGAAAAGGCTGCTCGGCCCCAAGCCAGAGTGGGGAGCTGTCTCTCTGTCTCTCTGTCTCTCTGTCTCTCTGTCTCTCTGTCTCTCTGTCTCTCTGTCTCTCTGTCTCTCTGTCTCTCTGTCTCTCTGTCTCTCTGTCTCTCTGTCTCTCTGTCTCTCTGTCTCTCTCTCTCTCTCTCTCTCTCTCTCTCTCTCTCTCTCTCTCTCTCTCTCTCTCTCTCTCTCTCTCTCTGTGCCTCTCTCTCTCTCTCTCTGTGCCTCTCTCTCTCTCTGTGCCTCTCTCTGTCTCTCTCTCTGTCTCTCTCTCTCTGTCTCTCTCTCTCTGTCTCTCTCTCGCAGTCTGTGGCTGCTGGTTGCATCATTGGTTGGGACGCGGCTATGCCGCTGATTCAGTGTCCCCCTTACCAGTACACTGGTACTCATTTTGCTGACCTCGGAAGGATGACATGCTGAGTCAACCTCCTGGTGTATATTAAATCAGCGGCCAACGGGGCTTGAATTCAGGACCCCAGGATCCCAAGCCGCCACCCTAACCACTAAGCCAACACCAGGCTTAGTGGGGAGCTGCATTCCATGGAGTTCCTGACGATTGCTTTGTTTGTTGTGAGGAGCTGAGAAGCATCGAGAACGACGTGACTCTGTAGAGGACACCAAGATGACATCTTCCTCTTTAGGTCAGATTTGAAATTTGATCTGCACTAGATCGGTCATGTTTGATGTTGAGGCCAAGAAATTCTCACGACTGAACCTCTTTAAGTGGTTGGCATTTTGGGGGGAGACGGCGGAGTTTGATGGACAATCTTTCTTGAAACACACTATGAGGACAAGAGAATTTCCTGAATTGAAGGAAATGTTCTCTGTTGAAGATCAAGCTCCTACCGTCTGGAGGTCAGTGTTTAGGTGTAGCTTATTTGCTATATATAATGCTTGTTTGGCACCAGTTAACTCCCCAAATTGTTCCAATTCCTAAAATCTGAATAACCAGCAGTAACAATGCACTCAAGGCAAATGGTTACATCTCCCTATATAAAACAGTGTGTATTTGTGTATTTGTCCCCCTTCGTAGTAAGGTTTTAAAGGCCAATCTTTCAACATGCTTGTGTGTTCACCACGGTCTATTTTTTCAGCATAAAAGAAACTCAAAAAACAGTATGATAAAAGAGTAATTCCATCTCTTCTATTGGAAGTGTAGACGGTGACTTGCAACCGAGCCTCAAATGTGGTATACAGAAGCATTAAAAAATAACAATAAATACAAGGTGCAGGGAGGTGAAATGCGCTACACGTGATGTGAAACTCACGCAGAGTAAAACGAGTGTTAATTTATATCCGGCGGATGTCGAATAAATAAAGATGTATGCACACCTGGTGCTAGGCCGAGGCTTCAGACTTTGGCACGTTCACGAGGCTGTACCGTCAAAACGAAACGTCCCAGAAGATAAAGAAAATAGGGTCACACTTGTACAAGTAGTGTTTTAAAATAACACCTTTTCTTACTACGAAACATATCTCCAGTCTCCTTGAATATTTTGATTAAAATAATTCCAACACATCATTTTTGACGGGCTTTTATACAAGTCTATAATAATAAGTGTGTGTGTGTGTGTGTGTGTGTGTGTGTGTGTGTGTGTGTGTGTGTGTGTGTGTGTGTGTGTGTGTGTGTGTGTGTGTACACGTGTGTGTGCACGTGCGTCTCCTCCGTAACTCCAAAACCATGAAACCTATCAACCTGAAACTTTGCATGCATACCAAGAAAACTCCAAAGGAGTGCATGATTGAAAAATTGGGTATTTGGGTTAATTAAAACATGTCTTTTGAAGATAATTAACAGCCTATATTCTTGATCAGGTGCATTCTCAACCACTGAGCTCTCCATGGGGTCTTAAGGCATTTACTGGGTTACCTCGCTGGGGTCTGAAGCTGCCTTTTGTTTTTGGCTTCCTCAACCATGCCTTGACTTGAAACAGGTCGCAACGATTTCTTAACAATCAATTTTTTTTTCCACTTTCCGCAATCATATGATCCAATCCAGTTCATTGTACCTATGAATCGCTGGATACATTGTAATGCTTATAAATGCCTGGAGAAGCCCACGTTTGAGCCTTTATTTCATTTCCGCACAAGCCATAACCTTGAGAATCTCTTCAACTAATCCGAATTACAAAATTTTTGCTCCAGCATTGAACTTAGCAGCATTTCTGACTGCCAAAAACAAAGTGTTCATTTGTCTAATTGGGACATTGTTTGACACTCCGGACAACACCGGGAGGTGTTTAAGATGGGCAATCACTAATCGCTTGCCAAGCCTGCCATTCCTTATCAACTGCTTTTTTGAAGTGCTTGCTTGAGTGCTTAAGCCACTTGGCGAGCGCTCTACAAGCTGCTTGGATGTTGGTTTGCAAGCCATGGTGATACACGGCAAAAGTACCCACACTGTCCCTGTCATAAACACAATCAAAAATACATCGATCGACCACCTACCACGCTGAACAGTTTACATTTTGTATGCCACTGATAGGTCAGATCTGAATCCGGACCTTAACCAAAATCGAATCGGCTTGTTATTGTCACTTAACCAACTCATCCACCTAGTTTTGTCATAACTTGTCCACTACTTTTTGAGATCTCATGCGATACATAGTTTTTGGCCCCATCTCTTCGTGGTGAATAATCACTTGAAAAATTCTGGTATCCCGATCCGGATTCAAATCTTCATCAAAATTGAATCAATTCATCCTCGTCACACTCCCAACCTGTCCACCAACTTTCGTCCGAATCCATTCGTAACCTTTTAGGATATTGTGCTATATATCGCTTTTAGCCCTATCTCTCAATGGTGAAGAATCACTTGAAAAATTCTCGGATTCAGATCCGGATTCGGATCTTCACAAAAGTCGAATCAGTTAGGACTTTTCACACACCTAAACAAGTCCACCAAGTTTCTTCTGAATCCGTCCACAACTTTTTGAAACATCTTGTATATCGTTTTTGACGCCATCACACTCAATGATGAAGAATCATTTGAATTTTTTTTTGTAAATTCCTGGATTCAGATCTTCACCAAAATCGAATCAATTTGGCCTTGTCACACACATAACCTGTCTACCAAGTTCCGTCTGAATCCATCCCTCATTTTTTTGAGATATCATGCAATATTGTTTTTAATTCTCAGATCCGGATCCGGATTCGGATCTTCACCAAAATTAAGCATTGCTTCAACAAAACTGTCCTTGGCCAGTCAACTACATACATAATAAATTTAAGAACGATTACTTGAAAACTGTGGCCAAAAATCGTGTGACAGACAAACAAACATACTTGACAAAAAATTTTTTTTCGCCAAGTAACAATGTTAAGTGATAATGTAAATGAAGTACATATATAACCGTGTGTTGCGTTGTCTGAGTTAAATCTGACAAAAGTTTAAAATGTAACCTTCACCATGGAGCGGTTATGCCGAGCACCGTCCGGAGACGCTCGGAGACGCACCCCCTGGTGGAGTACTTTTGAAGTTATTTGGGGAGAGCTGTTTCCAAAACCCAAGTTCATTGCAGATGTTACAGGAAATGTAATGACAGACAAATGAACAGAAGGTGGGAACTCATTCATTCCTTACATCTCGTGTTCACTCTAAGATTGGAGTATCGTGTGTTCGTGAACAACTGTGGAACTCTATGTGAATCCACTATCCATCCCTTCCCTCCATCCATCCATCCCTTCCCCTCATCTCTTTGTTTGTCATCGCTCTCACTCCTCCTTCCTCTCTCTCTCCTTCATCCCTCACCACTCTTCCAACTTTCATGAAGTAGTAAACAATGGGTGGTTGTGATAAGTTCCCACAGGTAGTTGTGTTGTGGCTGGGAGGTGGTTATGTTATGCTGTGGTGTTTGTGTTGTGTTTTAAGAGCGGAGTGTCAGGGAGTGTGTGATTTGGGCAGATGGGAACTTTTTTGGTGGTCGGAGCTGCTGCTGGGTTCGATTCCGAGGTTTGAATCTTGGGATTCAGCTCGGGTTGAGAGATTCAGGGGCTTATTGCATTTTAGTTGTAAAAGGTATGCTGAAATCAAATAAAGGCACAAAACACGAGTGTTTCTGGGTGTTTATAAGCATTGCAGAAAGGATGTGTGGGCTCTTGGGTCTCTTGGCTTGAGCTGGGTTTTGGGGTTTAGACTGTGGGTTTGGGCTTGGCGCCAAGTCCGACTGTTGGAGGGGTGTTCATTTTTCCAGTTTGCACATTCTTTCGTACTCCAGGCATCTCTGGGCAGTGTGTGACCCCCTCGGAGAGATGTAGTTCCAGAGTGGGTAAACAGGGTGGTAGCCACAGTTCGAGTCGCATCCCTCAAGGGAAGCCCATGTTATAATCTCTTTAAAAATTGTATATGCTGCTTGAAAGTGATGGGTGGTTTTGCTATCCTCATTGAAAGACCTATTTTAATGTACCCCATTTCATTCAATCCTGTACTTATGTCGGCAGACAGGACCATCCCCCCCACTTCCCCTCAAGTCTCCCTCCCAAATGCAAGCCAACCTCCCCCCCCTCCCTTCAAGTCCAACTGCCAAACAAGTCCAGAACATCCCCTTCCCCTCCCCACTTCCCCGTCCTTGCTCCCCCGTATTCTTCACTCCCACAGCCTACTCGCATCCCTACCTCCCAGAGTGTGTAGTTACGTGTGGTGAAGCATCGCTCCTCCTCCTCCCCACTCTACCCGCCTCTCTACCCCTCCCCCCTCTCTACCATACTTGTGACTGTGTCTGTGTGGCTCTCTGTCTCTCTCCCCCCTGTCTTAACATTCCCATCAGTGAAGCCACAGGTTTTTTTGCTAGTCATCGATAAAACAGATACACCTTCCTTTGATATCACCTCACTTTTTTCACGATTCACCTCAAATTTGCAATTTGATCCCTCGTACCTCTTCCTCTCCAGAAATCTGCGGGTCAAAGGTCAAGGTCAAGGTCACGAAAAGGTCAAAATCATCTTTTTACAATAACACGGTCAATTTTTATTCAATTTGCATGCAACTAACGCCAAAATGTTCAGAATTCAACGCCTCATCTTGTGATATGCAATATGACACAATGACGCCCATACTCTTGTTACCGGTTAGGGGTCAAAGGTCAGGGGGGTCACGACCTTGAAAAATATGCGGTTTTTGTCATAACGTGGTCAATTCTTGTCCGCTTTACATGAACCCAGCACCAAAATGTTCAGAATTTAATGCCCAATCTTGTGACACAATGACGTCATAACACATGTCACCGGTTGGGGTAAAATGTCGGGGGGGGGGTCACGCCCTTGAAAAATATGCGGTTTTCGGCATAACTCAGTCAATTCTTATTCGATTTGCATGAAACCAGCATCAAACGAGATTACCTTCTCTTGTTGAAACGTTGTATTCACCGAGCTTGCGAGTGAAGACTCGCCAAAACGATGTGAGTTGATTGTTGTTTAGTCCGTAGCCCCCGAAAGTCGGGGGGGGTCATGACATTATAGATATGTGGTTTGTGTCATAAGACCATTCATATGAAACCAGTTCCCCACACTCATACCAAGAACAAAAAAGTAGTGGCGGCGAAGGTATGCGCTCTATGAGTGCCCGTTCTAGTTACCTTGAGCTTTTGTCATCAAATTTTCAACGAATTGACACAAAACTTTCAGGGTAGGAGTCACCCCCCACCCCCATGGAGAACATTTTAATGATAATTGTGACATCAAAGGTCATGTGGTATGGCAGCCATCTTGTATTAAACACCAAAAATAAAACATTATATATCTGAAACCGCTCAAAAGAAAAATTTGACACATCTTGCTCTACTCCCAATGGGGAATAAAGGATTGCAAGGATGACGTCATCGGTGAAGTGGTAGACCAGCTTTAATTTTTTGTGGGGATATACACTGTCGATGCTCATATGAAAGCGAACACACAGAACGTAGAACAAGGGGAGTAGGAGGCAAGAAAGGTGAGAGAGGGAAGTACAATACAGTGGGGCACAGAGACATGAGGAGATCTGTTGAAGGGAGAGAGATGGGGCAGGGTACACAGGGTAAACAAGATGGACACCACAGGGATTTTCAGGTCTTTACATGATAGGGACTTTCAGGTCCTTAAACGACAGGGACTTTCAGGTCCTTAAGCGACAGGGACTTTCAGGAAGGAAACCAGGGAATTTGAAGGAGGTGTGTTTGGGGTGGATTAACGGGGATAGAAAAGATAGTGAATTTGGATGGGGGAAGATTAGAGGTGGTGGTGAACAGCTGTTTTGGAGACCTGGAGGGAAGAGTGGAATTGAAGAGAGTGTGGGAGTTTGTTCCAAAGGTGGGGAAAAAGAGGAATGAAAGAGTAAAGGTGAACAGTGATTCTTGATTTTGGTAGTTTTACCATAAGGGGGTTGTTGGCGGACCTTGAGCGTCCTGTGGAAATACGGGGGGGGGGGGACGACATATCACAGACAGAGTGGGGAGGTGGAGGCCAGAGAGGAGATGATAGAAGACAGAAAGACCTCTGACCTGCCTGCAGTAAGGGAGTGAGAGACCCAAAGTATCAGCCTCGTCACGGGAGATACCAATGATCCTAAATGCCTTGGTTTCCAAAGCGTGAAGCCGAGAAAGGTGAGAGGCGGGCGCACCAGCCCAGAAGGGAGAGCAGTACTCCATCAGGCTGTGGACAAAAGCTTTGTATTTGGACAGGAGCTCAGGTGTGCCAAGGAAAGACTTTGCACGATGGAGGATGCCCAGTCAGCGACCGGCTTTGGAGGCCAGCTTGGAAATGTGGCTTTCCCAGGGAAGATCATAGCAAATAGTGAGACCCAGAAGCTTGAATGAAAGGACCTCTTCAAGAGGATTGTTGAGAAAGTAGATGGGGTGGGGGGGTAGGGGGGTGGAGAGAGGGGGGATTCCAGATTGTCCTTTCAAAGAGACATAGTGAGAGTGTGACATTTGTCAGGATTGAAGGAAATGTTCCACGTGTTGGACAAGCTTGTGATTTTATCCAGATCTGCAGAGAGTGAAGAGGCTGCTGCTTGCCGATCTGAGGGACGACAGATGATGCGGAAGATGGTGGCCTCATCATCAAGGAGATAAAGAGGATTTTCCAGAGAGTCAGAGAGATCATTGATGAAAACCAGAAAAAGAACAGGGCCCAGAATGCTACCTTGAGGAACTCCAGCCTGGACAGGAAGAGGTGATGAGAGAACACAATTAAGGGCCACACGTTGATTGCGACAGGAGAGAAAGTCTGCGAGCCATGAGTGGAGATGGCCTTGGATACCATAGGAAGAGAGTTTGGTGAGCAGGGCAGGGTGCCAGACAATGTCAAAAGCACGTGATATGTCTGGGGATATGGCTCTGATTTCATGTCCAGCATTGAGGACCTCCATCCATTGTTGGCAGAGCAGAAGTAGCATATCCAGGGTAGAGTGACCTGGTCTGAAACCAAATTGATGATCGGAAATCAGGCCATTGGAGAAGAGGAAGAATTTAATGTCTGAAGCGATGTTGGATTCCATAACCTTGTTGATGATTGGGAGAAGGCTGATTGGTCTGTAGTTGCAGGGATCTGTTTTTGCACCTTTTTTATGCAGGGTGGTAATGTTTGCTGATTTCCAAGCAGATGGCAGATGACCTTGAGTAAATGAAAGGGTGAATAGAACAGAGAGAGGGTGAGTAAGAGCAGCAGATTTTGTTTTTAGGACACGTGGGCTGATGCCGTCTGGACCAGTTGCAGAATCTTGAGTCGAGGTTTGACAGCAAGCTCTCCACCTTGTCAGGAGAAGAGGACACAAAGTCCAGGGACAGCTGGGTGTGACTGGGTAAGGTGGGTACAGAAAGTGATGGGTTTTGGGACACAAGATTTTTAAGCAAACATGGAGTTTAGGCATTCAGCCTTTTTGTGTGGTGTCAGCTGTGTGGCCATTTGAGGTAAGGGAGGGGGTGGAGGGGGAACATCCACCAAAAACAGACTTAACCAGACACCATCAGAATTTGGAGGAGGGAGACAGGTTTGAGAGTTCAGACTTGAGATGAGAAAGATGTTGTTTTCTGGCTCTCCTGAGGGTAGAAGGAACTGAGAAGGAATTGAGAAAGGAACTTTGTGGAAGGAACTGAGATTGAATTCAGTTGGATTAAAATCCTTGTTTACCATTGAGATTCAGTGTGTATGTCCAGGCTGTAACATTTTTACCACTTGAGCGTTTGTCATCAAATCTTCAACAAACCTTTCTTCTGAGATTGTGGAGAACACAACAAATAAAACGTACAATTTTTTTAACTGTCGTTTTCGTCATGTTTAGTTCGAGTACAAAGCGGACGCGGATGGGCTTTGCATTTTGAGATGTTTTCTTGTTCAATCTGTATTGTGAGAACATCATGAGGAAATCTAACTTGGACGACATTGAAGCTGGAGTCGGGATTGGATGAAGACCTGTCAACAACCTTTGGTGTGCTGACGATATCTCTTGACGATCTGTTGGTCGAAAGTAAAGAGGACATGATGAAACTGCTACAGAAAGTGAAGGTGGAAGGTGAAAAATGTGATCTTTATTAAAACCTAAAAAAAGATTAAAATCTTGTCAAATGAGAAGATCGACGTGTTGAGAGTGGAAGATGATCAGGTGCACATAGTGGAAAGTTTCATCTTCCTGGGTTCTATGAGCGAAGTGAGTGGAGAATGCAGAGGAGAAATTAATCTATGATTAGCTTTTGTGAGAACAGCAATGTCAGGATTGATAAAGATCTGGAAAGATGAAGATGTGACAATACAAACCAAGAGGAAGCTGGTGAATGATCTGATATTTCCAGTTGTAATGTATGGATGTGAGTGATGGAGAGTGAAGAAGAAAGAAAGGAAGAAGTCTGACAGTTTTTAAACGTGGTGTTGGAGGCGAGTGGTTAAATACAACATGGAATGCAAAAAGAACACACAGTTTGGTGATTGGAGAAATGATAGCACCATGTACATTAGGAGCACTGATGTTGAAACAGAAACCGTCGTACTTCGGACACATCATGTCATGTGTGCATACAACGAAAATCTGGATAAGTCAACCACACTGGCTTTGGTTTAGGAAAGAAGAGTAAGAGGCAAACCTTGTACATGCTGGATGGATGAGGTAAAAGCTGCCACCAGTCTGTCTCTACCAAAGGTTCGGGTAGCAGTGCAGGATAGCGATGTTTGGAGAAATATGATCATGAATGTCACCAGAAGTCAACCACGACTTCATGGAACTGGATAATTGGCCAAAGGTCGACCCCTAAACAAGGAAGGAGAGATATACAGTATATATGTAACGAGGGTGACTGTCGGTTACTCGGTTATACGCGTTAGTTTAATGATAAAACTAAAATGAAGATTCTGTTCATTCACACATTGGCTTTTCACACGAAACCACAAACTAACTGATCATGCATCACATTGATAAATTATTGTTGACTGCTCGAGCCAATCATTCCCACAAACCCATTTATTAGCTCGAACTCCACAAAGCAATGAATTATTTATTTGATTTATGGCCACAACCTGCAGACTTCAGCTCTCGGTGGGGAATTCAATCCTTTCCCTCTTCATCTGCTCTTCAGCTCACACGCTTACCTCATTCATTCCCAGGTCGTCCCCTCCAAGATAATCACATTGTGCAGGAAAGTTAACTTTGTTAAACTTAGTTTGACATCACGTTACACCGACGAGCCGCAGTCGACCACAGAATTTTCTCCTCAATGGCTGGCTGGAGAGGTATCATGTGGTACTGAAGCGGCGTTTCTGTTCGTCGTTCTCATTGGCGTATCAACAATATGGTGTTTGCTTGTAAATTAAGATGGAATAATATACAATGAATGTGATAGACACTGAGAAGGCGATTTAATAAACAGCTCTGGCTGCACCCCCTTCTATTGAGGACCCAACCGTGGCAAAAGTTCAGCAGGAAAGCTTCCAAATGGTTTGTGGATGCTGGAAGGGTCTTGTAAGCACATAACACGGTAACCGCGAAGAGCATCGTAACCCAGTACCGTCCGATGGGGGCAGCCAAGAGGGCTTTGCTTTTGTTAGCCTCCCTCTCTTCCTCCCAGCGCAAAGCCGAGTCGCCCAAAGGACAGCAACCGTGAAAATGGTCTCACGCCAAGAACAACAGGCGCTCTGGTTCTTGTGGAATCTCGATGCATGAGAATAAATATTTTCCTTCAAGGCTTCTGGAAATGATGTGTTTAGCGCTGCCTCGGCTTCCCAGAGCTGTTGAGGGGTCGGATAGCCAGGTTAAGGCTGTTGTTACTTACCAACACGCTTCTTGGAGCACATCCCCGCCGTATTCAGGCCAAGGACGAGTGTGCCCAGTACAAACTATCTTACAATTAGGAACAACAATTCCTTAAATAACGATGCCTTTAGGCCTCATTCATTCTCAGAAGACAGACTATAGGTAGAATTCACAAGACAGGAATACCCCGGCTGTGTCTGGCAGGACACAGCGAGTCCCAAGTGGCGACACTGCTTGGCCGTCCCAACTCGTGTGCAAACAGAGTCCTATACCCTCACGGCCTTAACAAGATGGTTACACATACGACTCATGCCAAAAGCTCACGGGTTGGGTCCGGGTGTGCACTGATTGAACGTGCCATGAGCGGTGCTCACAGGAGCCAGCAGAACCACGCGAGGTTTTACGTTTGGAGAAAGTATGCGCACCGCACGGCACCCACATGCAGCTGAAGCTTTGCTGGCCAACGAGGAGTGCATTGAAAGGAAGAAAGATTTGCATGAAGCCAGCTGGTGTGAGAGAAATGGCCTTGTGCGGAGGTTTGTAAGATTGTGCAGAGGGTCGGGGAGGGTGTGCGGCGGGTCGGGACGGTGTGCAGTGGGTCAGGCAGGGTCGAGCGGAGTGTGCAAAGGAGTGCTAATTGTCTGGACAAAGAGAACCCCCGCCTCCTGCCCATACAGTCGTTCTGCGAAAGGAAAGAGACCTCTGGTGACGACTGAAGAACGTCCGTCGAGCTGGAGGAAACTCATTCTAAGATTAAGTGATTGAATTAACATAACAAAGAAACGTGGAAGTGGCACAGAAACACCATGACTTTCATGATGGAGGACTCCACGAACATGACATCAGAATGTCATTCCAAACTACACACCATTTGCTCTGTAGTCAGTGTAATATGGGTACCTGCAGTCTCTTGGACTTGTTACAGGTAACCAACCGCAATGTAGACCTCGCTGGAATGTGAATCACACCCACACACTTTAATCTCATGTCAGATGCATGTTTCTTGCGCTACAGACTCGCTTCCCACTAAGAGGACCAAAAAGGGATCAAATGAAGTTTGCAACATCTCCTCGTTCACTGTTCCAGTGTATAAACAAAGCACATTCCATGCCGATGGTGCTCTTTGGAACTCCTCCAGAAACAGTACATATATCGTGCATGGAATTTAAACCCCATAATATTCCCTGGATGGAGATTCCAGCTACAGTATATTTACTCTATCCCCTCCTCTCCTGATGTGTATATATATATATATATATATATATATATATATATATATATATATATATATATATATATATATATATATATGTGTATATATATATATATATATATATATATATATATATATATATATATATATATATATATATATATATATATATATATATATATATATATATATATATATATATATATATATATATATATATATATATATATATATATATATATATATATATATTATATGCCTGGTGTTGGCTTAATGGTTAAGGTAGTGGGCTTGGGATCCTAGGGTCCTGAGTTCAAATCCCGCTCAGCTGTTGAATTAACACCAGGTGGGGTTGACTCTGCCTGTCATCCTTCCGAGGTCGGCAAAATGAGTGCCAGCATGCTGGTATACTGTGTCGGAGTGGCGACCCGTCCAGGATTGTTCCCAATAGCCAAGGAGACTGCTTCAGCGGCACCAACGCTCTGCACAGAGTATGGTCCTAATGGATGGATGGATGGATAATATATTGTTGTGGTTGACCAAATTTGCAAACCACCATTCAGGTCCCTTAGGTGAGATATCTCGGTAAGTATATGTGTAGTTAGGCCCAAACCCGTTGTCTAGAGGGAATAAATGTCATTCATGAGGGCTGCGACTCTTCAGGATAGCCGTTTTTCTTTTACTATCTTTATTTTGGACCAACCGCCATTATTACCACCACCAACCACGTCTCAACAGCCATCACAACAACCACCAACCACAACGCCGCTTCACCACAACCGCCACGACCTTTACCGTCACAACTCGCCACCATCGCATCACCGTCATCTCGCGCCACTCGTGGGCACCGATGCTGGACTCGTGCGGAGCACGCACCGAGCACGCACCGAGCAGCGTGTTCAAAAGCATCGCGGACTTTCCGCAGAAAAACGGATCAAAAATGACTCACGCCCACTTTTGTTCCGTCCAATCGGTGAGCGAGGGGCAGTTTGGCCCCGCCCCCAGGTGCGTTGGAGGGCGGTAGCTATATGCAAATTCATGGATCAAAAAGCATTCACGCCCACTTTTCCTCGGTCCAATGGGGAGCCAGTTAGAGGTGAAGGGTCGGAGGTAAAGGGTCGAAGGTGAAGGAGCGAGGCCATGGGGCATATAAGGGGCTGCGTTCGTCAGTCAAGGCAGTTAAGAGTTCGGAGGGGAGAGAGTGAAGAGTTCGGAGCCAGTGAAGAGTTGGGACGAGTCAAGAGAGGAGACGGAGAGGGCGGTTGGACGGAGCTGTGGAGAGGTGGCGGCGGCGAAGGCGGTCGAGGGGGTGCTCGTGTCGGAGTCGGGGAGCTGCGGAGGGAGAGGCCGGCGGCGCGACCGAGGTCGTGGTGGAGACGCTCGTCGCAGGACCCAAGACAGGGAGATATCCTCCTTCCCCCGAGCATCAACAACCCCCTCCTGTTTTCCCCCGCGCTGAGATAGTGCGAGAAGGGGGCCCCGTTCCCACCCCATACCAGGCAGTCCCAGCGAGGCCCGTGGAGTCGGGGCGCCAGCGCCATTTTGCGGCTCATCACCAGACGGGTAGGCCCGACGCGGTCTCGGCCCCAGGCCCGCCTACCCCCCCTCATCCTTGAGGGTGGTCCTTTTCGTTTGCTTTGAGTGTATGTGTTGTCGGCGCCGTCTGTGAAGTAAAACTGTATGTGTTGCCGTGTGCTCGGTAGTCGGTTAGATCTGCATTGTTGCATTTGCTTTTTGTGCATTATTGTTGTGTTCCTTCTCCTTTTACATTTGCTTTTGGTGTAATTGTATATGTGTGCTTTCCGTTCATCGCGAAATAAATGCGCTTTATGTTGAACTGTTTTCCCATTTCGCTTCGTCTTTTCCTTTATTGAATCTCCACCTTACTTCACGTAAAGGGTTGGTCGTGGGCTAAAACGCCCGATAATTAATCGAACCGTCGAGGCCGACGATAACACCGCTCGGTTATCCCGATAGTACGGAACGGGTCGCTTAAAGTGGCCCGTGTCCGAAGTCGACCTGCGGCGAGGTGCGATCGCCCGGTCTACCCTCCGTGTGGGTACTTAGGTAGGTCGAATTTGGCGAGCAACCCTATCCCACGTGGGGGGCCGATTGGTACGATTGTGGTGAGGCCGAAAGGTCCACCCGTGACTAGTTCCCGGCGTTAGTCCGAGAGGGTCACGACTGGATTGTCCGTCCGGTGGGCGACGTGCCGCGATTCGAGTTACGTGGCCGTTCGCACGCCGGCGGGCGCGAATCAGCAACAATATATATATATATATATATATATATATATATATATATATATATATATATATATATATATATATATATATATACATACATATAATATATATACATATATACATACATATAATATATATACATATAATATATATATATATATATACATATAATATATATATATATACATATATATGTTGTGTGTGTGTGTGTGTGTGTGTGTGTGTGTGTGTGTGTGTGTGTGTGTGTGTGTGTGTGTGTGTGTGTGTGTGTGTGTGTGTGTGTGTGTGTGTGTGTGTGTGTGTGTGTGTGTGTGCAAGTGCGTGTGGAGGATTTGTCGACGAATTGATGGTGAAATTGTGTCCAGCTGTTTGACATCATAACCACCGTCACAAAAGTTACACCAGCTGTGATATTGTTCTGACTGGCTGTCCTGTTTGTCAAAGCTATCCTGAGTGGTTATGTTAGTCCGAGTTATCCTGAGCAGTTGTCCTGTTCGTCCGAGCTATCCTGAGCGGCTGTCCTGTTAGTCCGAGCTGTCCTGCTAGTCCAAGCTATCCTGAGTGGTTGTCCTGTTAGTCTGAGCTATCCTGAGTGGCTGTCCTGTTAGTCCGAGCTATCCTGAGCGGCTGTCTTGTTCGTCCATGCTATCCTGAGTGGCTGTCCTGTTAGTCAGAGCTATCCTGAGTGGCTGTCCTGTTAGTCCAAGCTATCCTGAGCGGCTGTCTTGTTAGTCCATGCTATCCTGAGTGGCTGTCCTGTTAGTCAGAGCTATCCTGAGTGGCTGTCCTGTTAGTCCGAGCTATCCTGAGCAGTTGGTCTGTTTGTCTGAGCAATCCTGAGTGGTTGTCCTGTTTTTCGAGCTATCCTGAATGGTTGTCCTTCCTTTCTGCATCCATGTAATGTCTGTGGCCTTGCAGAAGCAAAAATATTACCTTGTAGAATTCTTTATTTCAATTCCCAATGGATTTTTCCACATCCTTAATTTCCACAAAATTTTAACATTTTCTCCAAATAATCACCTTATATTCCAAATCCTGGAGACCATATGGAGTTGATTGATGATAACCCCTCGTAAGAAACATGTGAGAGCGAGGGTAAGACCTCGACTGAGGAAGTCTTGGGATACAGTCTGGAAGTAAATGATCTACACAGACCAAGATCACGGATCTACAAGCTACCAATGGAATTTGTCAGGTGGAGGTTTTGTGCCCACAGTGGCCTGTTGTTTTGTTGAAATATTCCATTTCCTATTCGGTGTCTGCACACGAAAACCGACTCTGGCATATTTGTGCACTCAGGACACTGGGTGTTTGTTGAAGGATTTCTGCTTGGTCCTTCCTCCTGGTCCAACTTGTATTCAAATTTTTCTCTTTTCATGAATGTGGTTTTGGAATTCCAAAAACAAGTCCCACGTGGTAAGCACTGGCCTGGTCGTGATTAGTGCCTTGGAAATCTGTGGCCCTCAAGTCCATAAAGTGAATCTTGTGTTGCTAATTACAAGCAATAAGTTACTCAATGGGCATCTACCATGGAAGGTCAGGATAGGTTGTTCACTTTACTCCTCCCCTCCTACTTTCCCTCGTTTGCAGCCACCAAGTCTGATCGCATCATTGCACTGCAATTGATGCTCTCATGATTTCACGTCCATGAAAAACTCATCATTATGCCTTGACTCTCCATGGTATAAAACCCTATTTTACTATATCCATATTTTAAAACACAATATCGAGGCTTAATGTGGAGCGAGTTGATAATTGGGAGGTAAAAAGGCAACGAACTAGCATTGGGGCAAACATTTGGTCATGGTAGGGAATGGAATGAACAAACAGATAAACTAGAAGGGCACTTGGTGGAGCGCATACCTCCACCACGCAATGCCTGATCCATGAGAACATATCGGGCCCATAACATTTTTGAAATATCATTCTATATATCCTTTTTGGCCCCATCTCTCAATGGTGAAGAATCACTTATAAAATTAAATAACCCTCGTATCCAGATTCGGATCCAAATCATGGTTTTTGTAGTCGTCAAAGACAACACATCTCGTACATTGACAATCTAGTACTCTGTTTTTCACTGCACGGCCCGCGAGCCACTGGCAGCCCCTGACGTGCGGCTGATGACACACAAACGTGAAAAGACCCCATCATAATCTGCCAGAAATGCCATCAAATTGACCCAATGTTTTCAAATGTGTTCCAACGTGGAGCATAAAAGTAACAGAACTACATCAGTAGGTGGCAGTGCAGTACAGTATAGAGTAAACCCCCAAATATCTTTGGTTCTAATATTGCGGGCTTCAACCAATCACGGGCTACCTGTTGTGTTCCCAGTTAGTCATGGCGGTATTTCATTTTGGCCAATCGTGGTTTTTGAGCTGAGATGAGTCATTTCTTGCATCACGGGTATGATTACCTCCCATTATGAGCCTTTTCTTGTTTCTAGCGCACCCTTCATTGTAGTAATCATAACAGCATATGGGAACAAAGCGAGGTTTAACAATGAATTGTCATACAACAGGAAATGACATACACAGATCCTGTAATACTCGATCTACAATATCGAGGAGACACACAACAGTTAAATGAGGCCCAAACATGAAAACGATGGACAAACTTAGTTATGGTAAAAAGCAGAGAAATGTCATGACATTGTGAGAAAATATTGAGTTGTTAGATGAGTTGGGAAGAGGTCAAAGTGCTGCATCTGTGGGCCGCCATTACAAGATCAGGGATCAGTTTTTGCGAGAACATACACATGTGAAGCAACCTTTTCAACAATAAACATTATGAAAAGAAAACAGAGGAACAGATTGACAAATCAACATTTGGAGTGCCTCACAAGGATTGCTATGGAGTATGGAGGATTACAAATACTGCATGAAGAAAGTCATGGAGCATGAGGCACGCTTCTACTCATCCATCTTTTAAAGTAAGTTTTGAAATCTAACATTGTATTATCATTATTGTAATATTATCTGTATTGTTTTGCTTAAAACACATACCTTAAGTAGGTGGCTTCGTATTACATTTTTGGTTTGTGATAATTAAGCCGATATTGTTTTATTGCATATCCATCCATCTAATTATTGGAGGATTCTTGGTCTTCGTGGGGTGCCACCAAAACTGATCGATCTGATGTCTGAACTCTACTCTGGTATTCAGAGTGCTGTGAAGTGTGGTGGTGCCATCTCTGACTTATTTCCAGTTGTTACTGGAGTTCGTCAGGGGTGTGTACTGGCCCCCACACTATTCAGCACTTGTATGGACTGGATTATAGGGAGGATGTCAGAGAGATCAAGCTGCGGTGCATCGTTTGGGAATGTCAAGATCTCGGACCTTGATTTTTGCAGATGATGCAGTCATCTTTGCGGAGACTTCAGACATCCTCTTGGGGGCCCTCGAGGTGCTGAATGAGGAGTCGGAGCCGCTGGGATTACGGGTTTCTTGGGTCAAAACTAAGATCCAGGCTTTCGGTGACATCTTGGATGCTGCTGTCCTGTCTGTGTCTGCTTGTGGTGAGGATGTTGAGGTCGTGGAGAGATTCACTTACCTTGGCAGTGATATTCATGTCTCTGCTGGCTGTGAGTCAGAGGTCAATAGACGTCTGGGTCGGGCCTGGGAAGTCATGGATTCACTGGATCATGGGGTGTGGCGCTGCCGGTACCTGTGCGGGAGGACGAAAGTCTGAGTCTTCAGGTCCTTGGTACTTCGAGTCTTGCTCTATGGATGCGAGACTTGGACTCTGACCAACGATCTGAGACGGAGACTTAATTCCTTTGGTACCAGGTCTCTTCGAAGAATCCTTGGCTATCGCTGGTCGGATTTTGTGTCCAACGAGCGGTTGCTGAGAGAGATTGAGATGAGATTTGTTACCTGCATAGTCCGTGAGCGTCAGTTGCGCTGTATGGACATGTGGCTCGTTTTCCTGATGCTGTTCCTGCTCACCAGATTCTCTCAGCGAGGGAGTCTCATGAGTGGAGGAGGCCAATGGGCCAACCACGTGCCTCGTGGTTGCAGCAGGTTGACCAGCATCTCAAGGAGATGGGGATGGGCCTGGCATCTGCCTGGGGGAAGGCCAGACGGAGGCCCCTGGAGTACCGGCGGAAAGTGGACGCAGCGACGCGCTGTTCTGGCACATGCTCCCATACCTGACCTGACATCCATCTAATGGGACCATACTCTGTGCAGAGCATCGGTGCTGCCGAAGCAGTCTCCTGGGCTATTGGGTACAATCCTGGACGGGTCACCACTCGTACGCAGGATACCAGCAAGCTGGCACTCATTTTGCCGACCTCAGAAGGATGACGGGTCGAGTTAACCCCACCTGGTATTAATTCAACAGCCGAGCGGGATTTGAACTCAGGACCCTAAGATCTCAAGCCCACCACCCCAACCATTAAGCCAACACCAGGCATATGATGCAACCGCAACAGATGAACATCTGCCAGGTCTTGTAGCCAACAGATTATGGAGGGAAATTTCGATTATTCCTGCCTAGGCCCATTGATGATGATGATGACAGTTTGGAAAAGATCACGAGTCGGGATGAAGTGAGATGGTGATGCATTACCTCCAAAACGGTACTTTCACGTAATCCACTCTAGATTGCTCGGCACGCCTGCACAGAAACCCAAACTAACAAATCTTCAGGGTGGCCCTCGACGAACTTCCTGCAGGCCAGATAAGGACTGGAGCATGGGCCGACTTGATGTTTTTTTTTTTTTCAAAGAAGCCGAAATTACTTGCAAACGTACCTGCAAGAAAGGGGTGTGCCTCTGCGCAACAAAAGATTTGGAGAACTTCCTGTTCAACTCGTCCAAAGAGTTGATATGTCACAGTCCGTATTGCAAAAATTCCCGACGATGTGAGCCCGTGAAAGGCCGAAGGTTCATAGATGGTGCGTCCTAACCAAACCTCTGTGCGTCTTAACAGTGATGGGAAGGTCATATATGGGGCTTGTGAATCCCCGGGTACATTTAAAAATAATTATATTAGCTATTCATCATGTTTGGGCGGAGGGGGGGAGGGGGTAAAAAAAATTTTTGATTGGTTCTGGGGCCACAAAATAAATTGTACTAGAATTTTGCATTTCTTAGTTTGTGAAAGAAGTGTGTGTGTGTGTTTGTGTGTTTGTGTGTTTGTGTGTTTGTGTGTGTGTGTGTGTGTGTGTGTGTGTGTGTGTGTGTGTGTGTGTGTGTGTGTGTGTGTGTGTGTGTGTGTGTGTGTGTGTTATAACCATGGCCAATGCTGCCTAATTGTGTTAACAGTAAATGGTACAAACCTGACTCGTCACAGATACTTCTCGTATTTCCGACATATCCATGAGTCTGATTTGGATCCAGGAACAGAACAATTATGGTGCACCATTTTGAAATTTCGACTCTCTCGTCCAAATGCAGAAAATTATCATACCAGAATACACAATTTCATGTCAGTCTGTCTGTTTGACCGCAATGCATTCGGTTGTTACTTATCAAATTTCAACCAAACTTGATAGGAGGACTGAGGGTCACATGGTGGAGGTTTCAGCCACTTAATTTGCCACCCTCCACAAGAGGGTTTTCCGCCTTTGTCGAAATCCGTGTTGAGGTGTTTCTGTTGTAAGTTACCACTTACAGTACAAAGCTTTCGCCCGCAAGCTAATGGAGTACTGCTCCCCCCTCTGGGGTGGTGCTCCCGCCTCTCACCTAACTCGACTCCATGCTGTGGAAACCAAGGCTTTTAGGATCATTGATATCTCCCGCAATGAAGCTGAGTCTTTTGGTCTATCACTCTCTCACTGGAGGCAGGTCAGTGGTCTCTCTGTATTCTACCATCTCCTTTCCGGCCTTGCCCCCCCCCCAATGTCTCCTCTCTGGCCTTGCCCCCCCTCCACTCTGTCTGTCATCTGTCCCCCCTATATTTCCGCAGGGCATCAAGGTCCACCAAAAACCCCCTTCTGGTGAAACTGCCAAAATGAAGAATCACTGCTCACCTTTATTCTTTCGTTCCTTTTTTTCCCACCTCTGGAAGAAACCCCCACACTCTCTTTAATCCCACTCTTCCCTCCAGGCCTTCAAAACAGCTGTTCACCACCATCTCATATCTCCCCCCATCCAAAATCTTGATCTTTTCTACCTCTGTTAATCCACCCCAAACCCACCTCCTTTAAATTCCCTGTTTTCCTTCCTGAAAGTCCCTACAGTATGATCTTGTTTATCCCGTGTACCCCACCCCATCCCTCTCCCTTCCACACATCTCCGATTGTCTTTGCTCCCTTCTATTTTGGCTTTCCCTCTCCCACCCCTCTTGTCTCCTGCTTTGTTAAACGTTTCTGTGTATTAGCTATAGCACGAGCCTCGACACGGTAGACAAAAAAAAGTGTATGGATAGCTTATCATGGCGTTTTTTCAAGGCTGCTTCGAATACCAAAGGAACTACAACACTCATGATAATAGCATAATATCAATGTTATTACAAAACAATATTAATACTAATAATATCCCCCTTCCCTAAGGGGTTTTTCCTCCTTGGACAAATGCCGTGTTAACAGACCTGAGCCAACTCGACTTGCTTGGCCTCTCAGTAAGCCACTAGCTAGGCCACAATAACATTTAGCTAATAAAGGTCTTCAGCAAGTGTAACATGCGATCATGCTCCTGACACTCTTATGGCCCAATTGTGATGTTTATTCAATGCATAACCCTATTCCTAATGGTTTGAATCTTTTTTTTCTCTCCAGGTTGACACAGTGCATGTGCAAAAGGCTTCATTTAGCTCCATACGTCATTTCAAAAGTCCCGTATCGAATAGTCTCTGAAAGGCAGTTCCACAAACAGGAGAAAAGAGGAACAAAGAAGTGGAGTTGTGCAGTGAGCCTGGATTTTGGGAATTTAACCAAGAGGGTTGCCACTGGAAGAACACATGCATCCTCGAGAAAATGGGGAGCGTCAGACCGCTATGAGGGCAGAGGAAGCAATATTGGAAAATAGGCGGTGAAAAAACAGAGATCACCGACCTGCCTGTGATGTGAAAGGAACAATCCTTGCGCTTCACCCTCATCACGGGCTATTCCAACAATGTTGAGAGCTTTAGATTCCACAAGATCCAGGAGAGACGGATGTGATGTTAGGGTTCCAGCACATCACGGAGAACAGCAATCCATTGAGCTATGGACAAAAGCCTTGGAGATGGTCAGGTCAGGTATGGGAGCATGCTTCGGAGCAGCACATCACTGTGTCTGCTTTCCGTCGGTACTCCAAGGGCCTCGGTCTGGCCATCCCCCAGGTGGATCCCCAGGCCATCCCCATCTCCTTGAAATACCGCTCAACTTGCTGAAACCACAAGGCATGTGATCAGTCCGTTGGCCTCTTCCACTCACGAGGCCCCCTCGCTGAGAGAATCTGGTGAGCAGGATCAGCATCAGGAAAATGAGCCACATGTTCATACAGCGACAGCTGATGCTCACTGACTATAGAAGTAACAAATCTCATCTGAGTTTCAGCAAATGCTTGTGAAACAAAAGGTCGAACCAGCGATAGCCAAAGATTCTCCAAAGAGACCTGGTACCGAAGGAGTGAAGTCTTTGTCTCAGATCCTTGGTGAGAGTCCAAGTCTTACATACATAGAGAAAGAATGGAAGCACCAAGGACTTAAACACTCAGAATTTCATCCTCCGATATCAGTACCAACAGTGCCACATCGCATTGTTCAGTGAATCCATGACTCCCTATGCCCAACCCAGACATCTATCAACCTCGAGCTCACAACATGTGAAGACATGAATATCACTGCCAAGGTCAGTTAATCTCTTTACAATCTTAATATCCTTCCTCCAGACAGGAACAGACAACATCTTCACCACAGACAGCTGGAGACGGTGAGTAGCTCTCATTTTAAAGATTGGCTTGGAACTATAGAGGACGCTCAGATCTGCGTTTGCGAGGTCATAGTACAGCTGGATCATCATGGTGCTGAGATTGATCCTCATCATGAAGATTTTGCGGAAAGAAGAGGCAGTTGTCCTTGTTTTCTGCATCTTGGAGGTTGGTTGTCACCAGACATCACACATTTCACTTGGTGTCATCTACGTGTCGGTAGCTATGATGACCAGGTTGCTGCGAGATCTGTTGGGGACGTGATGGCGAAGTCACAAGTTTATGTGAGCCGTAAGAGCATTTCACTCTGACCCAATGACACAGTGCACATGAAAGTGGCTTTGCTCTCGAGCGCTTGTCAGCGTATTCCTTCATTTTCTGCTGTCGCTTCATGATAGCCATTGCTGTCGCTTTTATCTTTGCATCTGTTGATGTGAGTGGTTTTAAGAGACTAAATGACAGGCATAAGCGACACCCTATCATGAGCTTCACGGGCATCTTCCCAATCAAGGAATGGGGCATACAGCGATATGAGCGCAACAGAGTATGGATAGCCTAATCAAATGTCTGTCCATCTGTTAGGCTTATTTTTATGCTCTCTTTGACTACTCTATTGAACCTCAACCCCACCGTTGCTCTGCATATTATATCATGTAGTTAGGCGATGTTCGATACCGTTAACGACACGCTGCTCCGGCGCATGTTCCCATACCTGACCTGACCTAATCTGATACCGTTGGCATTGGGGTACTGCATGAATTGCTCAGATGTAAACTGAGGTTTGTTGTCTGTCTTAGACTCAGGGAAACCCCCATCTTGTAAACAACTTCTCAAGGATTCCAACAATGAACGAAGTTGTAATCAAGCTAGCAGCCATGATCTTGGGCCATTTGCTGTCTCACGACCATTTCACGGTGGGTGGTATTCTGGTACAAGTAACTGAGAGCTTTGGCTTTGAGTCAAACCAGGAGTGCAACACAATTCACCTTTTTAAAGTCCATGAAACAATTTAAATTGAGAGATTAAACTTTTCCCAGTACATTATAAACCTGACTTGGTCTCTGGATGGATTCCTGTTGTTCTTGCGATTTGGTTTAAATCCTGTTGAAGATGGATTGGTCACTGACTCTCAATCGCTAGAAAAGATAGCAACACCTGCCCATTAGGTTTTCTTCACCTGACTTGATCGGTCACTTATTGGCGTGAACCTCACCCACTTTTGGGACTCCAATCTGTACTTTAACACGGTCATCACACGCAGATCCGACAGGGAGTCTTCAAAGCGGGTGACGGTCGTAGTCTTTTTAACATGACTCGATGTATTCGAACCGGGCAAATGGAACAGTCAAGTGGCCGGAACAATATTATACAGCACAAAGATACTATACTACAGACTACGGCATACCATATTATACTATACTGTACTACAGTATACTATGCAGTATACAGCACAAAAAACTACACTACATAACAGCAGCAAAATCTATACTTTACTAAAACAACACCAACATACTATAACATACTATACAGCACCAATATACACTACATGGCCAAAAGTATGTGGACACCTGCTTGTCCAATGTCTCATTCCAAAATCATGGGCATTGATATGGAGTCAGTCCCCCCCCTTTGCTATGGCTGGTGTTGGCTTAATGGTTAGAGTGGCGGGCTTTGGATCCTTGGTTCCTGAGTTCAAATCCCGTTCAGCTGTTGAATTAATACCAGGTGGGGTTAACTCGGCTTGTCATCCTTGCGAGGTCGGCAAAATGAGTGCCAGCATGCTGGTATCCTGTGGCGGAGTGGCGACCTGTCCAGGATTCTGCCCAATCGCCAAGGAGTCCGCTTAAGCAGCGCCAACACTCTACACAGTGTATGGTCCCAATCTCCTCCTCCTCCTCCTCCTCCTCCTCCTCCTCCTCCTCCTCCCCTTTGCTGCTATAACAGCTTCCACTCTTCTGGGAAGGCTTTCCACTAGAAGTTGAAACATTGCTGCAGGGATTTGCTTCCATTCAGCCACAAGAGCATGAGTGCGGTCAGGCACTGAATGTTGGGCGATTAGGTCTGGCTCGCAGTCGGCGATCCAATTCATCCCAAAGGTGTTTGATGGGGTTGAGGTCAGGGCTCTGTGTGGGCCAGTCAAGTTCCTCCACACTGATCTCAACAAACCATTTCAGTATTGACCTCGCTTTGTGCACAGGGACATTGGCATGCTGAAACAGGAAAGGGCCTTCCCCAAACTATTGCCACAAATTTGGAAGCACAGAATTGTCTAGAATGTCATTCTATGCTGTAGCGTAAAGATTTCCCTTCACTGTAACTAACGGGCCCAGCCCGAACCATGAAAAACAACCCCAGACCATTATTCCTGCTCCACCAAAATTTACAGTTGGCATTATGCATTCAGACATGTAGCGTTCTCCTGGCATCCGCCAAACCCACATTCGTCCATCGGACCACCAGATGGTGAAGCGTGATTCATCACTCCAGCGAAAGTGTTTCCACTGCACCAGGGTCCAATAGCGGTGAGCTTTACACCACTCCAGCCGACGCTTGGCATTGCGCATGGTGATCTTAGGCTTGTGTGCGGCTACTCGGCCAGAAAAATCCATTTCATGAAGCTCTTGACAAACACTGCTTGTGTTGACATTGCTTCCAGAGTCAGTTTGGAACTCGGTAGTGAGTGTTGGTTGTTGCCAGTGTTGCAAATGACGACAGATGATTTTTCCACGCTACATGCTTCAGCACTCGGCGGTCCCGTTCTGTGAGCTTGTGTGGCCTATTATTTCGCAGCTGAGTTGTTGTTGCTCCTAGGCGTTTCCACTTCACAATAATAGCACTTACAGTTGACCTGGGCAGCTCTAGCAGGGCAGAAATTTGATGAACTGACTTGTTAGAAAGGTGGCTTCCTATGACGGTGCCACGTTGAAAGTCACTGAGCTCTTCAGTACGGCCCATTCTACTGCCAATGTTTGTCTAGGGAGATTGCATGGCTGTGTGCTTGATTTTATACACCAGTCAGCAATGGGTGTGGCTGAAATAGCCAAATCCACTCATTAGAAGGGGTGTCCGCATACTTTTACCCATGTAGTGTACTATACTATAGAGCACCAACATACTATACTATATACATAACTATACAGCCGTCGGACCGTACCGGTTGTCCGATACGAATCTGGCAGGTCACGTCAAAGTGACTGCAACAGTCGACCACTTTGAGACCTCCCTGCCAAATATGCATCTGACAACCACATTACCATGCAGATTGGAAGTCTCAAAGCAAACCAGTGCTGCACCAATAGGCATCATGTGATGGATCTTGTCTGAGGCTGAGCAACCTAAGTCACGTGACAGGGTCTTACAAGCAGCGTGGACATGGCAACCAATTATCCCTTAACAGGTCTTCACAAAAACCACCAAATGTCTCTCTCTACTTTACTCTTTGTCTCAAAGCAAACCAGTGCTGCACCAATAGGCATCATGTGATGGATCTTGTCTGAGGCTGAGCAACCTAAGTCACGTGACAGGGTCTTACAAGCAGCGTGGACATGGCAACCAATTATCCCTTAACAGGTCTTCACAAAAACCACCAAATGTCTCTCTCTACTTTACTCTTTATATCTATATCTCTCTATCTCTCTATCTCTCTATCTCTCTATCTCTCTATCTCTCTATCTCTCTATCTCTCTATCTCTCTATCTCTCTATCTCTCTATCTCTCTATCTCTCTATCTCTCTATCTCTCTATCTCTCTATCTCTCTATCTCTCTATCTCTCTATCTCTCTATCTCTCTATCTCTCTATCTCTCTATCTCTCTATCTCTCTATCTCTCTATCTCTCTATCTCTCTCTCTCTCTCTCTCTCTCTCTCTCTCTCTCTCTCTCTCTCTCTCTCTCTCTCTCTCTCTCTCTCTCTCTCTCTCTCTCTCTCTCTCTCTGCAAATGTAACCACATGAATCGCTCTACTCTTCCTGGTACTTTTCATCGACCCAACAGCTTCACACCGCGTTTACCGTTCCAAATTCACCACATACTCCCACGATTTTACTTCAACCTTCCCTTTTCCGAATGTTACGCAATCCTTATTTAAAATAAATAATCTCACTTTTGACTATACACCTCCCATAGTCAAGTGCTTCTCCCGTAACCACGTGATCTTTTACACCCCCTGTGTTTACCGATCCAATTTCACCATTCACCTCACGATTTTTTCGACACTTCCATGACCTAATCTGATGAAAACTCTCTCAAACAATAATAATAATAATAATAATAATAATAATAATAATAATAATAATAATAAAAACGATCTCTTATAATATTTCATCTTCCTCTTTCACACGTGTGGTCCTCTTTACTGTATCAAAATGCACTACTCTTCTGCTAGTTAAACGGACTGCTCTCAATTCGACCTTTCCTTCGTACCTTGCCGAAAAAATCCAACTGTTACATCGTTTCTTCTCTCCATTCTCTGAATTCACCTTTATTGCCTCCATCAAGAACTGTGTTTAATCACATCTCTGACCTAAAAATCTTAAAAACTCCAGTTTGTTATGAATGTTCGCTTTCCATCAACCATTCTTTTTTTTTCCAATTTCAGTGCCAACTCACCCCTCTCACCTCTTCCTCTTAAAGCAACCATCACACTCTTCTCCCTCCAAGCTTCCCTCTCACCTCTCTCAAAAACTCCCCCTCACCTTTCTCCCTCAACTCTCCTCACTCATCCTTCTCAAAGTTGCCCCCCCTCTCATCCACAAAGCTGCCTCTTTCCACTGCCCTCTCACCTCCATCTCTTCACTCCACCTCCTCAAATGTCTTCTGCCCCGTCTCTTGTCACCCCCTCTCCCCCAGCACCACAGAGCCTTTTCTCCTTCTCATCCAGCCCTCTCCCCTCGCTATTCTGCAATCCCTCACACTCTTTCAACAACCCTCCTTACCTCCCCCCCCTTCTCCCTTGTCCTATCCTCCGCATCCCCTCCCACCCCTGCACCCAAAACCTCCTCCCCTCCCTCTTCATTAACAGTGTGGACCTCAAACATCCAGGGCCTTCGCTCAAACCTTTCAGATCTTTCCATACAGGTTGCCACTGACAAACCAGACATAATCTGCCTAACAGAAACTTTCCTCCCCAAAGACGTCTCTGACTCCCTCGTATCTCTCCCTGGTTACTCCATCCTCCGGTATGATAGACCTGAGCCTCGTCCTGGTGGAGGAGTTGCTCTCTTCATCAAAGACTCTTCCTCACTCCCCCAAACCCCCAGGAATACCTCTGGCTATGGCTTCCCCTCCACTCCAAACTCATGTTTATATGTGCACTGTACCGTCCACCTAACATTGATGACTCCATCTACACCTCACTATCCGAAAACATGGACCAACTTCCATCTTCTCATCCAAACTCTCTCTTCCTTATATGTGGTGACTTCAATTGTCATCATGCCAGTTGGCGAGGTGTGGGTACATCTCTCACCTGTCATGGCACATCAGCAAAAGATTTCTGTGACTCATTGGGACTGACTCAATTGGTCAACTTCCCGACCCGGATCTCAACCGATGGTACTCCATCTCTTCTGGATCTGATTTTGACAAATTTCCCAGAAAATGTCTGCTGCTCTTCCTCCACTCCAATCGGTTGTTTTGACCACGTCCTTGTCAAAGTGGACATCTCTCTGGGTGTTATCAGAGAACCACCTCAGCGCCGTCGAGTCTGGCTTTTCACTCAAGCCGACTGGTAAGGTCTCCAAGCAGCCCTCAAACTTATAGACTGGTCTCCTATCACTACTTTCTCAAACATCAACTCATCCTGGGAATTCTTTCAAAGAAACTTGCTCTCCCTCATGCACAGACTTATCCCCTCTCGTCTTCAATTGTCCTACCCTTCCTCCCACCCTTGGTTCACTGAAGCTTGTGTCGAGGCAGTTGTCCTGAAACAACTTGCCTTTGCCTCATGGAAAGCAAAGCCAACTGAGGGTAATCTCAATTCCTTCCATAAAGCTCGGAACAAGTGTGTATCTACCCTCAGGAGAGCCAGAAAACAACATCTTTCTCATCTCAAGTCTGAACTTTCAAACCTCTCTCCCTCCTCAAAATTCTGGTGGCGTCGAATCAAATTGGTTTCTGGTCTATGTTCCCCCTCCATCCCCTCCCTTACCTCAAATGGCCGCACTGCTGAAACCGCACGTGAAAAAGCTGAATGCCTAAACTCTGTGTTTGCATCAAAATCTTGTGTCCGAAACCCATTGCTTTCTCTACCCACTTTACCCAGTCGAACCCAACTGTCCTTGGACTCTGTGTCCTTTTTTCCTGACAAGGTGGAGAGCTTGCTGTCAAACCTCGACTAAGATTCTGCAACTGGTCCAGACGGCATCAGCCCACGTGTCCTAAAAACCTGCTCCTCTGCTCTTGCTCACCTTCTCTCTGTTCTATTCACCCTCTCGTTTGTTCAACGTCTTCTGCCATCTGCTTGGAAATCAGTAAACATCACTGCCCTGCATAAAAAAATGCAAAAACAGATCCCTGCAACGACAGACCAATCAGCCTTCTCCCAATCATCAGCAAGGTTACGGAATCCATCATCGTTTCAGACATTAAATCCTTCCTCTTCTCCAATGACTTGATTTCCGATTATCAATTTGGTTTCAGACCAGGTCACTCTACACTGGATATGTTGCTTCTGCTCTCCCAACAATGGATGGAGGTCCTCAATGCCGGACATGAAATCAGAGCCATATCCCGAGACATATCACGAGTTTTTGACACTGTCTGGCACTCTGCCCTGCTCACCAAACTCTCTTCTGATGGCAAGCAGACTTCCTCTCCTGTCGCAGTCAACATGTGGCCCTAAATGGAGTTCTTTCATCCCCTCTTTCTGTCCAGGCTGGAGTTCCTCAAGGTAGCGTTCTGGGCCCTGTTCTTTTTCTGGTTTTCATCAATGATCTCTCCGACTCTCTGGAAAATCCTCTTTATCTCTTTGCTGATGACTCCACCCTCTGCCGTTCCATCTGTCATCCCTCAGACTGGCATGTAGCAGCTTCTTCGCTCACTGCCGATCTGGGTAAAATCACAAACTGGTCCAACACGTGGAACATGTCTTTCAATCCGGACAAATCTCACACTCACACTATGTATCTCCGAAAGGACTGTATGGAAACCCCCCCATCCACTTTCTCAACAATCCTCTAGAAGAAGTCCTTTCTTTCAAGCTTCTGGGTCTCACTATCTGCCATGATCTTTCCTGGGAAAACTACATTTCCAAACTGGCGTCCAAAGTCAGTTGACGACTGGGCATCCTCCGTCGTGCATTGTCCTTCCTCGGCCCACCTGAGCTCCTGACCACTTACAAAGCCTTCATCCGCAACCTGATGGAGTACTGCTCTCCCCTCTGGGCTGGTGCTCCTGCCTTCCACCTTTCTCGGTTTCACACTGTGGAAACCAAGGCATTTCGGATCATTGCCATCTCCTGCAATGAGGCTGAGTCTTTGGGTCTCTCACTCTCTCACCGCAGGCAGGTCGGTGGTCTTTCTATGTTCTACCGTCTCCTCTCCAGTCTCGCCCCCCCCCCACCCCGGCTCTGTCTGCGATTTGTCCCCACCATATTTCCGCAGGGCGCTCAATGTCCGCCAATAACCCCCTTCTGGTAAAACTACCCAAATCACGAATCACTGCTCACCTTCACTCTTTCATTCTTCTTTATTCCCGCCTTTGGAATAAACTCCCTCACTCTATTCAATACCATTTTTCCCTCCAGGCCTTCAAAACAGCTGTTCACCACCACCTCTTATCATCCCCCATCCAAATCCTCGATCTTTTCTTCCCCCGATAATCCACCCAAGCCCACTTCCTTCAAATTCCCTGCTTTCCTTCCTGAAAGTCCCTGTAATGTCCATCTTCTCTTCGCCATGTTCCCCGTCCCATCCCCATCCCTCTCCCTTCCACAGTTCACCTAATGTCTCTGTTCCCCACTCTTTTGTCCTTCCCACTCCCGTCCCTCTTGTCTCATGTCCCCTTTGCTGTGCGTTGTGTGTTAGCTCTCATACGAGCCGCGACAAGGTATACAAAATAAAAAAGTAAAAACAAATTTAAAAAAATGAAGTAGCGACCACAGCCTGAATTCAACCCGAGACCAAGTGTATTTAATAAAAGACTGATGATGATGGCATGGGTGTGGAGTAAACAAAAGAAGCAATTAACAAAAATCAATAATAAACTTCTTAACCCAAGCAGCCACAGACTGAATAAATAAAAAACATACATGCCCACAGCGTCAACGAACAAAAAGGATGCCGAATTAATTATTTGCTTCTGGGCCCTCAGACACACCACATGAGAAAGACACAGTTGGGGACAGACCGGACAGAAGAAGCGTTCCTCAATTCGGGCAAGTCTGGCTAACAGGTGGTCTATCGGGAAGCCCAATGGTGTTTGTGCTGCCAGCAAAGAGAGCTGGGGAAGCGTGACTCCAGCTGCGTGGGTACAGCTTACCTGGGCAGGGTGTGGCTTCCACTTTGGAAGCTCCAGGGCAACACAGCCTTTGGCTGCGCGTTTCCCAGGTTCTCCACCACATCCTTCTTTGGCACGCCGTTTTTAAAGTCCCCAACCCACATCATTGAAGATGCTATACGCCCCTCCCCTCTCACTCACCATTGGCCGCTGCTTGATCTGGTGGGCGGAGCGACCCCTTTGTGAGCTCTCACCTCGAGGTGGCGCACGGCCGTGACCTGGCTCGGGCTGCTTGATGGGATACCCCGCCTAAACTGGCACCTCAAAACCTATCCAAAAAGCAAAAAGAGACATTTATGACAGATAACAGGTGAGAACGGTAAAAATGGGGTTAAAATGGTTGAGAATTTTAGATACACATAATGGAGAAGGTTGATGGTATTCCAACTATTACTTAAGCGATGCATATCTAATATCACATTTAATTACTTTATGGAGTTTATACTTTTGCTGAGACACTCTTTAAAGAGATAACTGGACTACACGAAGCATCTTTAACCCACTAGGAGTCATTTCCACAAGACTACCCCCAATCTTCCTCCTTCAGACTCTCCCAAGTCCGCTCTCAGAAGGGGAAGCAATGCTGGGCATGATCCCATTGATCATACATGACTACCCCCACCCTTATCTGAAATCCCCCATGTAAAATTCAAAAACAGTGTTGAATCCTTGTCAAATGCATCACTCTGCTAGTGCTATGCATTCACTCACGAATACATGCAACTTATACAGCACTAATTCTGGATGCAATTGAAACATGTGCGGTTGGGAAAAGGGGGGATGTACCAGGAGGGCCTTTTCTTCTTCTTGCTCTGAAGGGTCTATTGAAGTCGAGAAGGTCTGAACCCACCCTACCCGGTGTCAGACCCCTTCCCAAATACTGTCTCTTAAGGTCCTGGGTCCCGGCACTACAAGTGTGCTCAGTGACCACAGGGCCTGGTCAGCACCAGGTGCTCCCTACGGCCCAATGGCCTCTCCACAACTGGAGTTCTTCAGGCCATTATGGTCCTACGATAATTGTTCAAAGGGCCCATGTGGCCTCTCAACCAAGGTGAGTCTTCTGCCTTCATGGCCAACTATCATGAGCAATGGCCATTGTGGCCAAACAAGCAAGAAGAAAAGGACACTCGGCCCATTTGGTCTTCAAGCAGGGTCTTCGTCCTTTATTGCTCACAGCAAAAAAAATGGCACAGCAGGTGCAAGTGGCAGATGCCAAATGCCATGGCATGATGAATAGTGAGCCTGGTGTTGTCTTAATGGTTAAGGTGGCTGGCTTAAGATCTTAGGGTCTTCAGTTCAAACCCCTGTGAAACCATTGAATTAACACCAGGTGGGTTGAGTCAGCCTGTCATCCTTCCGATATTGGCAAAATGAGAACCAGCTTACTGGTAACAGAAGTCATTCTATCAGCGGCACACCCATGCCCCCAGATAATGATGTAGCCAAGTAGCCGCAGACTGAATGAAGAAAAAAAAAACATGGACAGTGGCAAGGCATGGCTTATCTGGCAAAACAGTTGAGGCCGGCAGATGATTCGAGCCGGCAGATCAATGGTATGAGCCGGCTGCAGATGTCGTCATCGATGGCTGCAGGAGCATGTGGTAGCAACAGGTAGGGTGACCGGCTTCATCCATAGCCTACTCTATCCCAAGCTACCTCGCTAATCCCTCTAAATTAATCTATACCCTCTGCCTCACTAAACTCTTCCAATTTAAGCTATCCCTCCTGGGGCCCGCTGATTCCATTATCCCACTAATGTACGGTGACTTTAAAACGACGAGGTGGAGTGGTCTCACATGGCTCGCTGGTGGAGTATCCCAATGGGGTCCATGCCATTTTCTCCTTTTAACTTCAACCCTCCCACTTCAATGGTTCCACGTAACTAATTTACCTGCTGCTCCACATGTTGGTGCTCTTCCAAGTGTGGACCTTGCCCTCAAAATTTTCACTCTGTGCCTTCTCACAATATCTTGGCTCGGCAGTTTGGCTTCCTCTGCAGCCCCCCCCCCCCGACTCAAATGCGGCATCCCGCGCCACTGGAAATCACCCCGCACTCACAAACTACCCTACTGTATGCTGAATCCTGAGGGTGGTTGGTCCATTTCTGCTTTTTTCCACTCGTGCCTTCTACGGTATGTGGTGCTAAAAGTAATTTTCCTGGACACTCAGGCCCACTCTGCAAAAAACCCGCCCCTCTGGGTTCTATGGTCTGCTCGGGGCCCAGTGCTCACCCAGCACCAGGATGCCCTTCCCTCAAAACCCTACTCCCGGTGAGCCACACCCCCGGCCATCAATGACTCTTGCACCCATTAAAATTAAAAACTTTCCGTAACCAGCATCAGCCCGAGAACAGCATCCCATTCTGAAACATCTGGATCCCCACAATCTGCCTAACCCTAATAAAGTGGGTGTTCTTTCCACAGAGGGGTGTACTTCCTCTTTTCAACACACATACACTTACTTTACACCATTCACGCTATCCTTGAATTCTCAATAAATTTGGCCATGTTCCTCAATTACCTCATCACTCATTCCCCCTTTCATTGCAAATTCCATCAGGATGGAAAGAGGAAGGAGGGGGAAAGCTTCTCATCTATCGTCTGACAAATATATGTGTGTGTGTGTGTGTGTATATATATATATATATATATATATATATATATATATATATATATATATATATATATATATATATATATATATATATATATATATATATACACATGAGGTCTGTAAAAAAGTAACGGGACTGAGCCTGCTGTGTGCTCCACTTACACAACTTGAATGAACAGGTTGCGTCACAGTCTTTCGCAACATTCCAGCAATATATATATATATATATATATATATATATATATATATATATATATATATATATATATATATATATATATATATATATATATATATATATATATATATATATGATTGGTGATGGTTGACTGCACTCATTGTGTGATTTTTTACAGATCGTGCTATGAGTCGTGAGCAGAGAGCCAATCTGAATTTTCTTGCCAAGCTTGGAAAAACACCTTCCGAATCCTCCGCAATGCTGCAGCAAGTATACGGGGAAGAAATGATGTCACGTACACGTGCATTTGAATGGCACAAGAGGTTCAAAGATGGAACGGGAGGAGGTTGAAGACGATCCACGGTCTGGAAGACCTTCAACGAGCAGAACGGCGGACAACATCGAGCGTGTGAACCAGATGGTGCACAGATCGTCGACTCACAGTGCGGATGATTGCTGAGGAACTTTCCATCAACAAGTCACTGTCTGGAGCATCATCACTGTAAATATCGAAATGCGCAAGGTGTACGCAAGGATGGTCCCCAAGCTGTTGTCCAAGGACCAAAAACAGCAGAGTCCTTGTCTGTCAAGACATTATTTAGTGCCTCGAGGATGATCCAGACCTGCTCGGGAGAGTCATTACTGGCGATGAATCGTGGATATTCGAATACGACCCCGAGACCAAGCGGCAGAGTCGTCAGTGGAAAAGTCCGGCATCACCAAGACCAAAGAAAGCAAGTATGTCGAAGTCGAAGGTCAAGGTGATGCTCATCGCGTTTTTTGACATCAAGGGCATCGTACACTTCAAGTTTCTACCACAGGGTGAAACAGTGAATCAATACGTGTACAAGGAGATCCTCCGGCGCCTCATGAGATCAGTCCGGGACAAGAGGAGGGATCTGAGGGAGAATAACGCCTGGGTGCTCCACCATGATAACGCCCCTGCTCACAGTGCCTCGAGCATCTGACAGTTTCTGGCGGAGAGGAACGTGCCAACTCTGGAGCAACCGCCATATTCACCAGACTTTGCCCCTTGTGATTTTTTCCTATTTCCCAAGCTCAAGGGGGTGATCAAGGGGACCCGATTTCCTGATGGAGGCCATCAAAAGGGCCGTGACGACGGAGCTCCGGAGGATTCCAGAAGAAGCCTTCCGGGGGTGCATTAAAGCGTGGAAGAATAGGATGGACAAGTGTGTGAGACTGGAGGGAATCTATTTTGAAGGGGACAAGCTGTGATTTCAATATATTTTTTGGAATAAAATTTCTGTGAAGTCAGTCCCATTACTTTTTAGATGGACCTCATATATACTGTATATATAAACTCTCCCCGTGAATCAGTTTAAAATAAAGTCCTCTAATATTTCCACCTGATACTAACAGTCCCCATCAGCTTGCCTGCTCAGTCTCTTACATTCTAACTTATCCCGACTTGGGTCCGTGGAATCCCCCACGGAGAACCAAGCTTCGGCCAACAAGCCTCTGTGTATGCCACATGTTCAAGCTCTCAGCCATGTACCCAGAACGAGCCACAGGGCTGTCCCCATGGGGTCTCCTCATATGCTGAGACAGTTTCCTTTATCCCCTTGGGCCCCTCCCTATCAGTCCCAGTATCTAAACCTTTTCTCCAATGGTCATGGGAGAGACTGAAAATTTGCCATTTGACCGCCTCCCTTCTTAAGGGCTTGTGGGGAATTCGTCTCCTCCCTCAATTTAACTTGCAGCCCCGTCCTTCTCTATAAGGCTTACTGGGGTCATGAAACGTGCTCAACTGGCAACATTTCTTTATATGTGCTTCGGATTTCCCATGAAACCTGGAGGGAGGATGTGAACACAATCCAAACTATATCTCACCAGGGGCTCTCACGCATGCACGCTCTGTGGTGCGAAACCGTCTGCTTGTCCCTCAGCTCATCCCGAGCTGGGACCGCACTCTCTAAACCCTGGGGAAGCCACTCTAACTCGGCCGCTAAACAGTCCGTCTCTAGTGGTGGCTCCCCCATATACGTTCCTCCTCTTTGTCCAGAAGAACTATACAGCCACACACACTGATGCCACAATCACCCAGCTCACCATGCATCCACATGTGCACCCTCCCATACGTGCACTTTCCCTCAAACCTGTGCCACCCTACAGGAGCTGCGTAGCTTTACCCTCACGGCACGGCAGCAATCCACGCACCGGAATGCACAGCTCACATGCCAGCTATTACGTTTCCACCAAAGCAACCCATGCCGTGACCTTGGGTGCAGGTTCAGGCAGCTCATGTGTGGGGCTCGCTCACCACACACACACGCACAGGCATGTACGCAACCCTGGGGAAAGACCCTGTTTGTGGCCTCCAGTTAAGTGCTCTCCTAGCTTCCCATACACACCATTCCTATCAGTGTCCACATACCTGTTTATTGCGGCCTCAATGGGGTGACGAAGCACGAACCACTCGCTCGGGGTGACGGAGCACGAACCACTCGCTCGGGGTGACGGAGCACGAACCACTCGCTCGGGGTGACGGAGCACGAACCACTCGCTCGGGGTGACGGAGCACGAACCACTCGCTCGGGGTGACGGAGCACGAACCACTCGCTCGGGGTGACGGAGCACGAGCCACTCGCTCGGGGTGACGGAGCACGAACCACTCGCTCGGGGTGACGGAGCACGAACCACTCGCTCGGGGTGACGGAGCACGAACCACTCGCTCGGGGTGACGGAGCACGAACCACTCGCTCAGGGTGACGGAGCACGAACCACTCGCTCGGGGTGACGGAGCACGAACCACTCGCTCGGGGTGACGGAGCACGAACCACTCGCTCGGGGTGACGGAGCACGAACCACTCGCTCGGGGTGACGGAGCACGAACCACTCGCTCGGGGTGACGGAGCACGAACCACTCGCTCGGGGTGACGGAGCACGAACCACTCGCTCGGGGTGACGGAGCACGAACCACTCGCTCGGGGTAACGGAGCACGAACCACTCGCTCGGGGTGACGGAGCACGAACCACTCGCTCGGGGTGACGGAGCACGAAGTCCTCGCTCAGGGTGACGGAGCACGGACCACTCCCTCAGGGTGATGGGGCACGAACCACTCGCTCAGAGTGACGGAGCATGAACCACATTCAAGCAAGCACTCCAATTAAATGTTGAAAAGGAAAGGCTGGGCCAGGCTGTCCCTCATCCCATATAGGATCCTTTTACCTTTAAGGACGGTCTTCACCGTGCAAGCAACAGTTTATAAAATAAAATTAATTTGTTCAAATAATGTCTTTATCCACAAAAGAGTTGCTACTTAATGCAGAACAACAATGGAGACATTGCAAAGTGCAATCACCCGTGAAATAAACATTGTGGAAAATCCACCATGTTGCTTGCTTGTCTGTGCACGCGTCAGTGGAACATCGGTTTGGGGTCCACGCAAATGTTATAACTTTATTTCAAATCATCAGATTTCTTTTTTTAAACCAGATTTGCTTGGATTCCTTGAAATGCACCTGGCAAAACCTCTGAAAATATAGACACAGATCTGGCAGACACTCTGGATCGGCAGGTCCTCTAGGGATGGGGCAGGAGGCCGAGCAGTGAATCTGAACACACTATTATACAATACAGCATCAACACACTATTATACTAAACAGCACCAACACACTATTATACTAAACAGCACCAACATACTATTATACTAAACAGTACCAACACACTATTATACCACACAGCACCAACACACTATGATACTGAACAATACCAACACACTATTATACTAAACAGCACCAACACACTATTATACTAAACAGCACCAACACACTATTATACTAAACAGCACCAACACACTATTATACTAAACAGTACCAACACACTATTATACAATACAGCATCAACACACTATTATACTAAACAGTACCAACACACTATTATACTAAACAGCACCAACACACTATTATACTAAACAGTACCAACACACTATTATACCACACAGCACCAACACACTATGATACTGAACAATACCAACACACTATTATACTACACAGCACCAACACTATTATACTACACAGCACCAACACTATTATACTACACAGCACCAACACATTATTATACTATACAGCACCAGCACACTATTATACTACACAGCACCAACACACTATTATATTAAACAGTACCAACACACTATTATACTAAACAGCACCAACACACTATTATACCACACAGCACCAACACACTATGATACTGAACAATACCAACACACTATTATACTACACAGCACCAACACTATTATACTACACAGCACCAACACATTATTATATTAAACAGTACCAACACACTATTATACTACACAGCACCAACACACTATTATACTACACAGCACCAACACACTATTATACTACACAGCACCAACACACTATTATATTAAACAGTACCAACACACTATTATACTACACAGCACCAACACACTATGATACTGAACAATACCAACACACTATTATACTACACAGCACCAACACACTATTATACTACACAGCACCAACACACCATTATACTACACAGCACCAACACACTATTATACTAAACAGCACCAACACACTATTATACTAAACAGTACCAACACACTATTATACAACACAGCACCAACACACTATGATACTGAACAATACCAACACACTATTATACTACACAGCACCAACACACTATTATATTAAACAGTACCAACACACTATTATACTAAACAGCACCAACACACTATTATACTAAACAGTACCAACACACTATTATACTACACAGCACCAACATACTATTATACTACACAGCACCAACACACTATGATACTGAACAATACCAACACACTATTATACTAAACAGCACCAACACACTATTATACTAAACAGTACCAACACACTATTATACGAAACAGCACCAACACACTATTATACTAAACAGTACCAACACACTATTATACCACACAGCACCAACACACTATGATACTGAACAATACCAACACACTATTATACTAAACAGCACCAACACACTATTATACTAAACAGTACCAACACACTATTATACTACACAGCACCAACACTATTATACTACACAGCACCAACACATTATTATACTATACAGCACCAGCACACTATTATACTACACAGCACCAACACACTATTATATGATACAGACCGACACACTATTATACTTCACAGCACTAACACACTATTATACTATACAGCACCGACACACTATTGTACTATACAGCACGGACACACTATTATACTACACAGCACTAACACACTATTATACTATACAGCACCGACACACTATTATACTATACAGCACCAACACACAGGAGCCTACTGTTTGTGAGATGTTTTCGAGCTTTGTTTTTCCAATGTAAAAATGTGATTTTTGTGTTTTCTTTGGACACGACCTTTGTGGAACCACAACAAATGGTCTTCCAACTTCAATGGCTGAGATTATGCCTTACTACATAGACAGGTGTAGTGCATTGTACTGAACACAAATCCCCCAAAAAGCCAAGACAAATCAAACCGGAGAACAACCTCAATCACTCATTCCCTACCTCACTCAGTCCTGTCCTTTCCTGTGGTCGTTCTCGTGCAGGACGAACATACAACGGCAGATCAGTTGAGCATGACGATGCAATGAGTGAAAGCCAAGGCGTTAGGAAGTTATAGTGCGGTTATATTTCCACTCACCCGCAGGTGCTGTGCTGGGTAGAACCATGGAAGCCCCTCTAATGGTGTTTATTACTTAAAGCACAAAACCGCACCACCAAAATCCGTTCTCGGTACCTTAAAACCCTCCCCTCCACCCTCTTCCATCGCTCCTCCTTTTGCAAGCCCTCTCCCGTCCCTCACGCACTCTTCCAGCCGGGCTCTCCAGCGAAGCGAGTGATGGAATGCGAATCCTGGCTCGGATCTCCATCCTCTTCGATGGCAGCGAGTGGTGTTGCTGGGGGAAGAAAGGAGTGACTGTGTCTGTAATTGCCCCACTGGAGGTTTGGGCAGTTGGCACCATTAGACGTGGGGCTATACAAGGTAAGGTTAGTTTAGGGGGTGTGGGGAAGATGACAGGCCGCAAACCTGGAGTTACTGAAGGCTTTTAAAACACGTGACCCAAGAACACGAGCCAACAGTGGTTCAAACCACATTTAAAGTGTTCATGAAGGAACCAGAAACATATGGAGCAACAGTCCATCAAGGACTTGCACCTAATTGTGAGCCATTGGAGTCACCCACTCAGACTCTGCTTCAGTGAAAAAGATCCACTTTCTCAGCAAGGACAATTATCATGGTCTTGCAGGAATATCTCAATGACATGAAAAACTGTGCAGTGCACAGCTGGCAATGAGGCCCATCCCAAGACCAGTGTCACACTGGGTTGTCTCCTTTGAGGCCATCAGATGGACCCTGCTATCCATTTTACTCCATTCAATAGATCACCCTTTACTCATGTAAACATCGTGATCCCATCGTTGTGGTGATTGGAGATCATTGTAGCACTGTATACACTAAATCCAGGAGGTCATCGTATTTACATCGTTGAAATATCATCTGAGGTTAGACGCTTTACCCAATCTGCTATTTACTGCCCAATCGATGGTCGCTAGCTCATTGCCGGTGACGTGGTCCACTCTCTGTGCATCCACTCTCTGTGCATCCACTCTTATGACCTGAGTAGGGTGGTTGCTGCAACGCGGACGTGGGTAGATTCACGTAAGGAACGATCTCATGTTACATACACAAAACCAGAAGGACACTCGTACAGCGCACACCTCCGCCAGGCTGATTCGTTTACGTTTTGTATCCCACCGATAGGCCGGACCTGGATTCGGACCTGAACTAAAATTTAATCGCTTATTCTTGTCACCTAACCAACTCATCCACCAAGTTTTGTCATTACTCAACAACTTTTTGAGAGGTCATGCTGTTTATCGTTGCAGCCCCATCATTCAATGGTGAAGAGCAGAATTCTGATCTTCACCAAAATCAAATCAATTCTTCCTTGTTACATACCCAACCTGCCCACCAAGTTTCGTCCAAATCCGTCCACAACTTTTTGTGATATCCTGTTCACAAACTGTCAAACGAACAAACACACAGACAGGAGTGAAAACACAACGTCCATCCACCTTCAGTAGCAGAGGTAATCACACATGAGGTAATTATACAAACCTTCTGAAGATTCGCTGCAGCTGCTCAACCAGATCACAGATTATCGGCAGGTCTGTGTCTTGAGTAAAGGAGTGAGACACGCAAAGAGGTCGCCGAGCTGTCCACCACTGGGGTAATCAATACCGACCACAAGGTCTTCTCGAGGGAAAGGATAAAAAGAAAAGGAGACTCAGATTATTTTTTTTTCTCCATCATCGAGGCTCATTGAAGGGTGAGGTGATCGATGGTATGAAGTGACAATGAGGCCGTGGTTGGACACAAGTAAAGTAATGAACAAACAAGAAAAGTGTACAGAATGGAAGGAAGGAAACATTGGAATCATCAAATAAGAGGATTGGCATAGAAAGGGTTAATGGAGGTAATAAGGATTATGGGTAATGATGGGGGAATTGCAGCTATGCTCCAATTTATTTGTGGAACTACATGAGGCTGTAACCACCAACACCTTCCATTACAATGGCTGACATGTTGGCAATGGCATATGATGTAATAAATCATTGATAATACTAAGTAAAAAAGACATAAAATGTCATAGTCCCCGTTCTTTTAGTAATTTTGCTGTACGGGGGTGAAAGGGCTAGTCCATACTTATGTTCAACTAAAATGGCCGCCAGTCTACCAGTCAGGCAATCTTTGATCAGATCGCAAAATAAAGTGAGGGGCACGTGTATGCCGTCGTGTACTGTACTTGTGCCAAGTTTTAACAAAATTGGACCATGCATGTCTGAGAAATGGTTGAGGATGTGTTCAACATCGGGTTTTTTTTACAACTAAAATGGCAGCCAGTCGGCCATCTTGGATTTCATCTCGAACAAAAATGATGTGCTTATGTAAGCAATCATTCCTTATCTGTGTGCCAAGTTTGAACAACGTCGGTAAATGAATGTCCGAGAAATGGTATGAGGACGTGTTCGACACCGCGTTTTTTTACAACTAAAATGGCCACCAGTCGGCCATCTTGGATCTGATGTCGAAAACAAATGACGGGCATATGTATACCATCATGTGTTGTCTTTCTGCCAAGTACGAATAAAATTGGTCCGGACATGTCTGAGATATGGTTGCGGACGCACACACGCACGCACGCACAGACACGAAAATCGAGACCAAATCCATCAGCCCGTTTCGGACTAAGTCCAACGGGGGTTAAAAATAAGTAGAACTGCACTCGGTAGAGCGCATACCCCCGCCAGGCAGATTAGTTTACGTTTTGTATCCCACTGATAGGCTGGATCTGAATCCAGACCTTAACCAAAATGGAATCGGCTTGTTCTTGTCACTTAACTAACTCATCCATCTACTATTGTCATAACTCGTCCAAACTTTTTGACATATCATGCTCTGTAGTATGTACCGTTTTTGGCCCCATATCTCAATGGTATCAATGCTCCCCATCACCATCTCTTAAAAAAATTAAAATATTCACGGATCCGTATCCGGATTCAGATCTTAACCAAAATAAAATTGATTTGTCCTCGTCACACACCCAACCAGTAAGAGCAGTATACGGAAAGTGCGAAATTGAGTTTTTTTATGTACAGCGCAACTCCACCACCAGGATGAGGTTCAGGTCGATCAAGCCAGAGGAGACAAGAGCCCGGGAAAGACATTAAGGAGCCAGGGACATCCTGTGGGAGGAAGGATTCTGTTAAACAGATGATGTCAGGTTTATCAGCAGTGGCCTGGATTGAGAGAGAGTCAGGTTGGACCAGAGGCCCCAGATGTTTGAGGTCCACATAGTTAGGGATGGCGGTTGGGGGAGGAACTGCTGATAGGACTGAGGGATGTGGAAAGGAAAAAGGATAGGGTGTGGGGCAAAGCCGGAGGGGGCAGGGGCGAAGCTGGGAGGGGGAGAGCAAGGGGGAAGCTGAGAGGGGGCAGGACGAGGTGGAAGTTAAGAGGGTGTAGGACAAGGGGGGAGCAGATGGGGGGGAGGATGGTACTAACATAGAGAAGTTTGACACCATGAATGGATGTGAAGGAGAATTTTTTGTCATGTGCACATGTCATGTTTTGTCATTTTTTGTCATTTTTGTCATTTTTTGTCATGTGCCTTTGCAAAATTGACACCTCAAAATCCTCAAAATTGACACCACCTCACCGGATCACCTGCGGCAGACTTCCTGGGTTGCGTGGTGATGAGAATGTTTTTGGTTGAAGACATGGAAGAAATTTTGGTTGCAAGTGAAAGAAGAGGCTAGATAAACTCAGCGTTGAGTGAGGAGGTTTTGGGAAATAAGCTTTGTCAAAGACAAAAGGAATAGATTTTGATGAAGAAAACAAATGCATAGGTTGTTCCTGATGGAGTAAAAAGAAGTGCAAGGCATTTTAAAATACGTTTTGGAAGCATTTTTTTTGTTTGTTTTTAAATCTTGTGAATGGGTTTTAAGCAAGAGAAACAATATATTCAGTTTGGGGATTTTGTGAAGAAAAACGAGGAACTGAGGAGTGAGATTGGAGGTTGGATGTTTTTTTTCTTCCGATGTTGTTCTTGTTGGTTGTTGGATTTTCTTTCTGAGAGAAGGAAAGATATTATTTTGTTTGAATTTTTCAGGGAGGAGGAGAAATGGATTGAGCTGAGGGATCAGGAGTGACAACAAATGGAATAAAAGGAGTGAAAACGAGGCAAAGAATGGAGGTAAAGCACACTCGACCGTCACAGGTAGGTCCGACGTAACTCAGGAGACTAATTAAATGATTCAACACAGCTAGGTATGGTTTGGGACAGAAAAATTGACAAATAAAACAGGAATAAAAACAATGTAAATGGTCCGGGGAACTTCACATAGAAGAACTAGAAAGGAGAGAGAGAGCGCGAGTAGTTCGTCCAGGTGTTGTTTTATAAGATGACCAGTGAGGTACCCATGCTCCACAGGGGAGTGTTCCGTCCACTGCCGCGTGCCGTACACTGCCGCGTTCCGTCCACTGCCGTGTTCCGTACACTGCCGCGTTCCGTCCACTGCCATGTTCCATCCACTGCCGTGTTCCATCCACTGCCGCGTTCCGTCCACTGCCGCATTCCGTACACTGCCACGTTCCGTCCACTGATATTGCACAAACTCGACAAATGTAGAATGTAGAGAAATTGCACAAACTTGACAGATGTACAATGTAGAGAAATTGCACAAATGCGACAAATGTAGAATGTAGAGAAATTGCACAAACACGACAAATGTAGAATGTTGAGAAATTGCACAAACGTGACGAATGTCGAATGTAGAGAAATTGCACAAACTCAACAAATGTAGAATGTAGAGAAATTGCACAAACTCGACAAATATAGAATGGAGAGAAATTGCACAAACTCGACAAATATAGAATGGAGAGAAATTGCACAAACGTGACGAATGTCGAATGTAGAGAAATTGCACAAATGCGACAAATGTTGAAAGAATGTAGAGAAATTGCACAAACTCGCCAAATGTAGAATGTAGATAAATTGCACAAGTGCGACAAATGTAGAATGGAGAGAAATTGCACAAACTCGCCAAATGTAGAATGTAGATAAATTGCACAAGTGCGACAAATGTAGAATGTAGAGAAATTGCACAAACTCGACAAATGTAGAATGTAGAGAAATTGCACAAACTCGACAAATGTAGAATGTGGAGAAATTGCACAAACTCGACGAATATAGAATGCGGAGAAATTGCACAAACTCGACAAATGTAGAATGTAGAATATGGAGAAATTGCACAAACTCGACAAATGTAGAATGTAGAATGTAGATAAATTGCACAAATGCAACAAATGTTGAATGTAGAGAAATTGCACAAATGCGACAAATGCAGAATGTAGAGAAATTGCACAAGCTCGACAAATGTAGAATGTAGAGAAATTGCACAAACTCGACAAATGTAGAATGTAGAGAAATTGCACAAACTCGACGAATGTAGAATGTGGAGAAGTTACACAAACTCGACAAATGTAGAATGTAGAGAAATTGCACAAACTCGACAAATGTAAAATGTTGAGAAATTGCACAAACTCGACAAATGTAGAATGTAGAGAAATTGCACAAACGTGACGAATGTCGAATGTAGAGAAATTGCACAAACTCGACGAATGTAGAATGTAGATAAATTGCACAAATGCGACAAATGTAGAATGTAGAGAAATTGCACAAACTCGACGAATGTAGAATGCGGAGAAATTGCACAAACTCGACAAATGTAGAATGTACAATGTGGAGAAATTGCACAAACTCGACAAATGTACAATGTAGAGAAATTGCACAAACTCGTCAAATGCAGAATGTAGATAAATTGCACAAATGCGACAAATGTAGAATGTAGAGAAATTGCACAAATGTGACAAATGTAGAATGTAGTGAAATTGCACAAAAGTGACGAATGTAGAATGCGGAGAAATTGCACAAACTCGACAAATGTAGAATGTGGAGAAATTGCACAAACTCGACAAATGTAGAATGTAGAATGTAGATAAATTGTATAAATGCGACAAATGTAGAATGTAGAGAAATTGCACAAACTCGATGAATGTAGAATGTGGAGAAATTGCACAAACTCGACAAATGTAGAATGTGGAGAAATTGCATAAACTCGACAAATGCAGAATGTAGAGAAATTGCACAAACTCGACGAATGTAGAATGCGGAGAAATTGCACAAACTCGACAAATGTAGAATGTAGAATGTAGATAAATTGCACAAATGCGACAAATGTAGAAGGTAGATAAATTGCACAAATGCGACAAATGTAGAATGTAGAGAAAATGCACAAACACGACAAATGTAAAATGTAGAGAAATTGCACAAACTCAACAAATGCAAAATGTAGAGAAGTGACACAAACTCGACAAATGTAGAATGTAAAGAAATTGCACAAACTCGACAAATGTAGAATGTCGAGAAATTTCACAAACTCGACAAATGCAGAATGTAGAGAAATTGCACAATCTCGACAAATGTAGAATGTAGAGAAATTGCACAAACTCGACATATGTAGAATGTGGAGAAATTGCACAAACTCGACGAATGTAGAATGTCGAGAAATTGCACAAACTCGACAAATGTAGGTCAGGTCAGGTATGGGAGCATGTGCCAGAACAGCGCGTCGCTGCGTCCACTTTCCGCCGGTACTCCAGGGGCCTCCGTCTGGCCATCCCCCAGGCAGATGCCAGGCCCATCCCCATCTCCTTGAGATGGTGGTCAACCTGCTGTAACCATGAGGCACGTGGTCGGCCCACTGGCCTCCTCCACTCATGAGACTCCCTCGCTGAGAGAATCTGGTGAGCAGGATCAGCGTCAGGAAAACGAGCCACATGTCCATACAGCCGCAGCTGACGCTCACGGACTATGCAGGTAACAAATCTCATCCGAGTCTCTCTCAGCAACCGCTCGTTGGACACAAAATCCGACCAGCGATAGCCAAGGATTCTCCGAAGAGACCTGGTACCAAAGGAATTAAGTCTCCGTCTCAGATCCTTGGTCAAAGTCCAAGTCTCGCACCCATAGAGCAAGACTGGAAGTACCAAGGACCTGAAGACTCGGACTTTCGTCCTCCCGCACAGGTACCGGCAGCGCCACACCCCATGATCCAGTGAATCCATGACTCCCCAGGCCCGACCCAGACGTCTATTGACCTCCGGCTCACAACCTGCGGAGACATGAATATCACTGCCAAGGTAAGTGAATCTATCCACGACCTCAACATCCTCACCACAAACAGACACAGACAGGACAGCAGCATCCAAGATGTCATCGAAAGCCTGGATCTTTGTTTTGACCCAAGAAATCCGTAATCCCAATGGCTCCGACTCCTCATTCAGCACCTCGAGGACCCCCAAGAGGATGTCTAAAGTCTCCGCAAAGATGACTGCATCATCTGCAAAATCAAGGTCCGAGATCTTGACATTGCCAAACGATGCACCGCAACTTGATCTCTCCGACATCCTCCCAAAAATCCAGTCCATACAAGTGCTGAAAAGTGTGGGGGCAAGTACACATCCCTGACGAACTCCAGTAACAACTGGAAACAAGTCAGAGGCGGTACCACCACACTTCACAGCACTCTCAGTACCAGAGTAGAGTTCAGACATCAGATCGATCAGTTTCGGTGGCACCCCACGAAGACCAAGAATCCTCCAGAGGACATCCCGATTCACTGAATCGAACGCTTTACAGAGATCAACATAGGCTGCAAGCAGCCCCTGCCGAAACTCTCGTCTGCGTTCGGTGAGTACACGAAGTGCAAGGATACGGTCAATCGTTGACCTCTTTGGTGTAAAGCCTGACTGCTCTGGACGCTGGTGCTCAAGCAGATGGTGGCGAACCCTATCAAGAATTATCCGAGCAAAGACCTTGCCCGGCACTGAGAGCAGCGTCACCCCTCGGTAGTTGTTGCAGTCTTGGCGATCACCCTTCCCTTTCCAGAGAGGGACAACAAGGCCCCTCTTCCAGTCAGTTGGGATGATGCCTGTGTTCCAGGCAGAGCACAAAACTGCATGCAACGACACGAGTGCAGCATTTCCACCAGCCTTGAGAAGTTGGGCATGGATGCCACAGATCCCTGGAGCTTTGCCCCGTTTCAACTGGTTCACCGCAGCCCGTGTTTCCACAAGCGATGGTGGACCACAGTTGATTCGAGGGTCAGCAACAGGGATTGTAACACCCTTGACGTCCAACTCGACAGCTGGGGATCAGCCTGGTACAACCGCTCGAAGTAACCGGCCCAGCGGGCCTTCACTTCAGACTCCTCTGTCAAGAGCCTACCACTCTCTGCTCGAACTGCAGTGCTCCGAGGGATGGGCTTGGATGAACGTAATGCGCGAATTCCCCTGTAAGCGGGACGAGAATCACCTGTCCACAGGTGATGCTCTACCCCCTCACAGATTCCTCGCACATAGGCCTCCTTGTCCACCCTCAGTGCACGTACAGTTTTACGCCTCAGCTCCCTGAACAGCTCAGCTCTGCCATTCAGCCTGGCCCTGCGACTCTGGTCAATGGTATCCAGTGTCCCTTGAGAGACAAAATTCTTCTTTGCCCTGCGGTGAACTCCAAGGCATCCACCGGCAACATCAAGGACTGTGGTCTTGAAGGTGTTCCACAACTCTTCAGGACCCCCCAAAGCACCCAGACCCCCCAAGTGTCCACTCAGCCTGTTCGCAAACTCCTCAGCTACTCTCTCATCCCTGAGCTTGGCAACATCCAGCCTGGGCTGGGATGGTACCATTCTCCAGGATTTAAGGTGCAGCTTTAGAGTTGCTACAACAAGCCTGTGGTCAGTATTGAGGAACTGAGCACTCCGGTAGACCCTGCAGTTCTGGATCATCCTCCAGCGACCGTCAATGAGGACATGGTCAATCTCCTTTGCCACACCGCCAGCGTTGGAATACCAAGTCCAGCGATGAGCTTGCGGGCGCTGAAACCATGAACCAGCCACCCTAAGTCCATGACTTCTTGCAAAGTCAAGGAACTTAGTGCTATTCTGGTTCATAGTTCCTGACCCATGGGGACCAACACACACCTCATAACCATCCCTATCAGTTCCAGTCGATGCATTGAAATCCCCCAAGACTAGAAGTGTATCTCGTCTGGGGCACTGATCAACCACAGACTCGAGTGTGGCGTAGAATGTGTCCTTCACGGTAACATCACTCGCCTCAGTCGGAGCATAAATAGAGACCAGGGAAATGACACCTAAGGAGTGACGAATCCTTAATCTCATAATACGCTCGTTGACCGGTGTTACCTCAATTATCATTGGGGTCAGCTTATTGGACACAGCTACAGCAACTCCTTGGGTATGGTAACCATCAGAGCGACCAGACCAATAGTAGGTGTAACCACCCACCATTATCTCGCCGCAATCCGGTCTCCGAACCTCAGAGAGAGCTGCAACCCCGATGTCCAAACGCTTGAGCTCAGATGATAACAGAGACAGGTGATCATCCTCTCTTAGGGATAGGACATTCCAGGCACCCACCCGAAGGGACCGCCTCAGGTTAACCCCAAGGGAGACCGCCGTCTGGTGGACGACACCTCAGCACCACTCCGACACACTCTCCCGCAATCTGACCCAGGGATGTTACCCCGTGGTTTCCCTCCTATCAAAGATTGGGGGTCCCGAAGGCTTTGCCCCAATCCCATCATCCGGTGAGCTGCCCTGCGAAGAAGCTGCACAGGAGGTACTCCCACGGAGTGGGTTTTCAGATTTTTTTGCGTTTTTGCGTTTTGCGGAATGAAGCGTTTTACGGTGGCTGGAGTGCAAATCCTGCCACCAACCTCCTAATAAGAAGTAACCCAACTGCAGGAGGACGTCCGCAGACACAGTTGGGCACTAGATATGGATGGCCGTTGGCTCACAATTAGCTCCTCCGCCCTTTGACAGGTTTTGTTTTTAATCCTGCTGGGTGTCCATATCCAAACACCCTCCTCACCAGAAAACCTGGTGGGGGAGACGGTTTAGTCGCCGACAACCCGACCATGGAACAGGTTAGTACAGGTTTACATGGTACCTGTAGCAGGTCACAGATCGAACCTGACCTGACGACATTATACAAATTCTACATTCAAATACAAATACCTGACGACATTCTACATTCTACAAATGTAGAATGTAGAGAAATTGCACAAACTCAACAAATGCAGAATGTTGAGAAATTGCACAAGCTCGACAAATGTAGAATGTGGAGAAACTGCACAAACTCGACAAATGTAGAATGTAGAGAAATTGCACAAACTCGACGAATGTAGAATGTAGAGAAGTTACACAAACTCGACAAATGTAGAATGTAGAGAAATTGCACAAACTCGACAAATGTAGAATGTTGAGAAATTGCACAAACTCGACAAATGTAGAATGTAGAGAAATTGCACAAACTCGACAAATGTAGAATGTTGAGAAATTGCACAAACTCGACAAATGTAGAATGTAGAGAAATTGCACAAACATGACAAATGTCGAATGCAGAGAAATTGCACAAACTCGACGAATGTAGAAAATTGCATAACCTCCACAAATGTAGAATGGAGAGAAATCCGTGCTCCGTCATCCTGAGCGAGTCGTCCGTGCTCCGTCATCCTGATGAGTCATCCATGCTCCGTCATCCTGAGCGCTTAGTCCATGCTCCGTCACCCTGAGCGAGTTGTGCATGTTCTGTCATCCTGAGTGAGTCATGTATGTTCTGTCATCCTGAGTGAGTCATCCGTGCTCCATCATCCTGAGCGAGTCGTTCCTGCTCCGTCACCCTGAGCGAGTCATCCGTGCTCCGTCATCCTGATGAGTCAGCCATGCTCCATCATCCTGAGCAAGTCGTTCGCGTTCCATCATCCCGAGCGAGTCCTTCATGCTCCATCAACCTGAGTGAGTTGTTCGTGCTTCCTCATCCTGAGAGTCATTCGTGCTCTGTCATCCTGAGCGAGTTGTTCATGCTCCGTCATCCTGAGTGAGTCATTCGTGCTCCATCATCCTGAGAGAGTCGTTCATACTCCATCATCCTGAGAGAGTCGTTTGTGCTGCGTCATCCTGAATGAGTTGGTCATGCTCCACCATCCTGAGCGAGTCGTTCGTGCTCCGTCATCCTGAGCGAGTCGTTCATGATGAACATGATCCTGACTGCATGGAAGTTCCTAGGTGTGTCGGGAGATGGAGAATGTCCTGAAATATTATATTGAGGTCTACGAACAGAAAAATGAAGGCAGCCGCTGAAGTCTCCATTATGAAGTTCTTCAAAAACATCCTAAGCGAATCAACCTCCATTTTATATTCTGAGCCTTCAACTTCAACTGGATCGCCTGCCACACCTGGATAAGCCTGCCACAAGCAATATGTGATGTATCCAATGTATCCAACATATTGCCATAAGCAATATGTGATGTAATGACAACACTTATTAAAAAAAAGTAATTCATTTTTATGTTTTTATTTGTTAATTGCAAATATAACCCGTCGCTTCACTGATGGGGATAATTAAGGGGGGGTGGGAAAGAGGAAGGGAGAGAGAGAGGTGGCAGGTGGAAGGTGAGAGGGGGTAGGGGAGGCAGAAAGGATGAAGGTAGGGGAACTTGGGAGGAGGTGGGGAGAGTGACACTTCACCAAACATTGCTATTCACGGAAGGATATGTGACGATTAATGACCGACCACGAAAAAAAAAAAGATGTCAGAACAGCTGTACACACAACGACACAACAGAGTTTGTAAAGTAATCCGCTGGCACATCTACAAAAACTTTGATATTCCAATTTCAGAAAATTTGTGGGAAAATGAACCAAAAGGCAATCACTGAAAACATTGAAGTACTGCTCACGTACGACCTTATGATCCCATCGGGCATGAACATCGAAAACAAAGCCTTGTGACCAGATATAATACTTAGGTGCAAAAATAGAAGAGAAGGCATTGATAATTGAGGTATTAATAGCAGTGATTTTGGACTAACGATGGAGAAATCAAGAAAATGACCAAATACCAAGACCTCAAGCATGAAGTGAAAGATCCTGGAAGCTGAAGAATGCCAAAGTTTAACCAGTGATGAAGAAGAACCTCATAAAGATATTAAAAACCATCCCTGGGAATATCACTACAAATGAACTACAGTTGGAAGCTGTCCTGGGCTCAGTAACGATCCTGAAGAGAGACCACGGTACAAAACTTTGAAAACAGAAAACATCACAACCTGGTCTGTGAATCATGACCCATTACCACCCACCCACCCCCCCCCCCACACACACACACACACACACACACACACACACACACACACACACACACACACACACACACACACACACACACACACACACACACACACACACACACACACACACACACACACACACACACACACACACACACACACACACACACACACACACACACACTTGGCCGAGATCGGCAATTTTTCAGGAATCGGCAGGTTGGAGTCTGTGTGATTACCGACTACAGTACGTACTCTATACAACCCAGAAACCTTGAGTCGCTTTCACCAAAAAAACAGTTACATTTATATAGATGTTTCAGGGAGATGTTCACAAACATTATACTTAATAAACAGCTGTGTGTGACAGGTGGGGAAAAATATTGGCTCGTTAATTTAGAAAACGCGTCAATAGGGCAAACGGCTTGGAAATGCGGGGTTATCAAATATATTTTGCTATGAAACTCACAAAGAGAAGCATATGACCTTTGAAAAACAAATCTGATAACCAAATGCTTTAGAAACAGTCGCGAGGACAAAAGAAAACCTGAAAGAACCTCCATAAGATACGGGATGAAACGTTGCCACTACAGCACCAGTCACAGGCATGGCATGTCCACACACCCGCAGAGAGTCCATACAGATCCAAATCTACCCACATGTACCACGTCCGTGTGTGCTGTATACGTACCTTTACCTTGTAGTAATTGTCGACTGCACATCCCAATCAGGACACAAACTACACTGCACAGCTCGGTAAGTGGCTTAAGCATTCAAGCAAGCACTCCAATGGAAAGCCTGGCTTGGCAAGCGAGATGCTCCCGGAAACACCAGTGCAATGTCCAAATTGGACAAATCAACACTTTTTTCGGAGTCGGAACTGCTGATAATTTCATATCTGGAGCTTACATTTTGCAATTCTGCTTAGTTTAAGAGATTCTCTCAGTTATCCAGATGTGCGAATGAAATAAAGCCACAAACGCTGCCATCTCCAAGTGTTTATAATATAATATATCTCTATCTCTATCTCTATCTCTATCTCTATCTCTATCTCTATCTCTATCTCTATCTCTATCTCTATCTCTCTCTCTCTCTATCTCTCTATCTCTATATCTCTATATCTCTCTCTCTCTCTCTCTCTCTCTCTCTCTCTCTCTCTCTCTCTCTCTCTCTCTCTCTCTCTCTCTCTCTCTCTCTCTCTCTCTCTCTCTCTCTCTCTCTCTCTCTCTCGTGCAGCCTGTGGCTGTTGGTTGCATCATTGGTTGGGACGCGGCTATGCCGCTGATGCAATGTCCCCTTACCAGTACACTGGTGCTCATTTTGCCGACCTCAGAAGGATGACAGGCTAAGTCAAACCTCCTGGTGTATTTTAATTCAGCGGCCAACGGGGCTTTTTTTTTTTTTTTTTTTTTTTTTTTTTTTTGTATACCTTGGTCGAGGCTCGTATGAGAGCTAACACACAACTCACAGCAAGGAGGCATGAGACAAGAGGGGCGGGAGTGGAAGGGACAAAACATTGGGGAACAGACACAGGTGAACTGTGGAAGGGAGAGGGATGGGGATGGGACGGGGAACATGGCGAGGGAAGATGGACATTAAAGGGACTTTCAGGAAGGAAAGCAGGAGAATTGAAGGAAGTGGGCTTGGGTGGATTATCGGGGTAGAAAAGATCGAGGATTTGGATGGGGGAAGATAAGAGGTGGTGGTGAACAGCTGTTTTGAAAGCCTGAAGTGAAGAATGGGAAAGAATAGAGTGAGGAAGTTTATTCCAAAGGCGAGAAAAAGAGGAATGAAAGAGTGAAGATGAGCAGTGATTCGTGATTTTGGTAGTTTTACCAGAAGGGGGTTGTTGGCGGACCTTGAGCGCCCTGTGGAAATGTGGTTGGGACAAATCGCAGAGAGAGCAGGGGGGCAAGGCTGGAGAGGAGTCGGTAGAAGACAGAAAGACCACCGACCAACCTGCGGTGATTGAGTGAGAGGCCCAAAGACTCAGCTTCATTGCGGGAGATGCCAATGATCTTAAAAGCCCTGGTTTCGACAGCGTGAAGTCGAGAAAGGTGGGAGGCAGGAGCACCAGCCCAGAGGGGAGAGCAGTACTCCATCAGGCTACGGACAAAAGCTTTGTAAGTGGTCAGGAGCTCAAGAGGGCCGAGGAAGGACTTTGCACGACGGAGGATTCCCAGTCGGCGACTGGCTTTTGAGGCAAGGTTGGAAATGTGACTTTCCCAGGAAAGGTCATGGCAGATAGTGAGACCCAGAAGCTTGAAAGAAAAGACTTCTTCCAGAGGATTGTTGAGAAAGTGGATGGGGGGGTTTTGTAAACGGTCCTTTCGAAGAGACATAGTGAGAGTGTGAGATTTGTCTGGATTGAAAGACATGTTCCACGTGTTGGACCAGTTTGTGATTTTATCCAGATCTGCAGTGAGCGAAGAAGCTGCTGCTTGCCGGTCTGAGGGATGCTGCTTGCCGGTCTGATGCCGGCTTGAACTCAGGACCCTAGGATCCCAAGCCGCCACCCTCACCACTAAGCCAACACCAGGCTTATTTTATAATCACTGCAATATACCCAGCAATTCGAAGCTATGAACAGGCGTTCGATAACATGAAGGAAGAAAGTGAAAAAAATAAACTTCATCTTGAAGTAATCGTTGCGGCCTGTTCCAAGTCAAGGTAAGTTTGAGCAGGCCAAAATACATGGCGCCTTCAGACCCCAGCGAGGTTACCCAGGAAACGCCTTAAGACTCCAGAGAGTGAGGTGGTCGAGGATCGCCTGATGAAGGATATAATTAAATAAGTCGTTAATTATCTTCAAAAGGGATGTTTTAATTAACCCAAATATCCAATTTTCACTCTTGCACTTCCTTAGAGTTTTCTTCGTTATGCATGCAAAGTTTCAAGCTGCTGGGTTTCATGGTTTTGGAGTTATGGAGGACACACACACACACACACACACACACACACACACACACACACACACACACACACACACACACACACACACACACACACACACACACACACACAGCCATTTATTAGTACAGATTAAATTTGTTGAATTTTTTTAAAAGCTATTGTTTTCAAGATCATTTTTTCCCCCAAAAATGAGTTTCAAGGAGTAGATTGATGATTAAACTCAGAGGAAGCCACGGACGCTTCCTCTTGGATGCCATATCACAGCAATATTGTCGACTGCACTTGGTACTAATGGGTATCTGTGATGGATGTTGTCTCCGCACCATGATTTGTAGCCACGAGTACCACCGACTCGAGTTCTCTGCACTTCAGTACAGCATTCTGGTGGACATCCACGCACGTGGTGAGATCTCCACCGCCGCGCTACCGTGCGCAGGACCGGGTCCAGGCGACGATTGCCGGTCTAAAACCAACATGGCGCATCACGTTTGTTTTCTTTTGCAAAATCCGGTCATTGATCAATTAAGTCTCTGGTGTGGAATTCAAATTGAGATGGCAAGCAGAGCACCGTGAGTGGTGGTGAAGTGGTTTGTTGAGGGACGACGAGCAATTCAAATGAATACTGGCCACGTCCTTCACTCACACTCGTTACCCCATGGTGGAATGTGCAGTATGAGTTGAATCCAACTTATTTCCCCATGGTGGAATGTATGAGTTCAATCCAACTTGTTATTTACCGGTGGTGGAATGTACAAATCCACAACAGAAACTCACATGAAGTCATACGTGACAAATGCACTCCACAAGAGTTCACAGGAAAAACGTGTGCGAGACACTTTACACCATCTGGCAATGGCCTTCCAAGCATTCAACCCAGAGGAGCAGGAAGTTCGATTTAAAACGTCGTTTGATGGACCTGCCTGATATCCCATGAAAAATGCACATTGGGGTTCATCGGTTTGGGTGAGCGCGAACACGTGACGTTCACGTTTCGGGGGACGGAACGCAGGATTCCTTTGAGGCCCATGTTGTCAAGGTCTTGGGCTTCATCATGTCACGATTACTTTAGGACAGGTTAGCATTGGAACCAAGGCCGAACACTTCTGGCCTGATGGAATCTTAAAGCTTCCTTGTTCTGCACTTCACAACCGATTCTTGTTTACCGAGCCAGCGGTACAGCAGCTCAATGCCAGCTCAAAAGGCCGTGGGTGGGTTATTTTGTCTGCGGTCTTGACCTCCGATCGAATGCGCGGCCCGGCTCTCTGTCTGGCCCTTTCCAAGGCAGCTGTGTTTCACCAGCTGAAACGCCTTTCTTGCCAAGCTCACGGTGTAAGGGCGGCCTTACAACCTGCTCGTGCCAGGTGCGCCCTTCCCTTGGTAATACCAACGGTTCTGCAGGACGTAAGGTCCATTTGAAGAACAAATCCTGAACACTGTATGTTGGGCACAGAGGAGAAACGATCAAGAGTGAGTAACATGACTATCGGCTTCCGAATGGTCACGCACCTCTCCCAAAAGCTTGGGCTGTTCGAGTCCAGGCCAAAGAAGCGAATACTGTAATCGTTATATCTGCAGATCATTATAATTACTGTACATAACCAAATCATGCCAATAACGCCATGAGGAAGACTGTAAGAGTCAGTAAGGTCGACAACACCAGAAGCAGATGTCATTCAGGATTCAAAAAAGGTCCTGTACAGGCTGCTTCAGGCCCGGCACAGATTATGGCAAGGACAAGGTTCAAGTTCACGTCCAGGCCCAATGCATATAGGCTGCTTCGCCTAACACATGGGTCAGGCCCAACGCCAGGCTTAATCATAGGTTAACAATCACAGCACGGGTTTTTATGGGCCTAATGGCCTCCTGTGTTGAAGTTCCTTGTTTTCTCTGCAACTGCTCGAGCGATTGACACGAAATTTTCAAGGTAGGAGCGACTACTCATGTAGAATTTATTTTCATGATAATCATGATGTCATACAGTATGTCATGTGGTATGGCAACCATGTTGGAAAAACGGAAAAACTTTGGACATCTTCTCCAAAACCACTCAATGGAAAAAAGTGAAATTTGGCACGTGTGAAGTACACCCCATGGAGAAAAAAGTTTTATAACGATGATGTCATTCGTGATGTGGTATGCCAGCCATAATTGGATGCGTCAAAATCCTTATTCGATCAATGCAAAAGTTCTTGAGGGTCATCGACGGAGAAATTGGTCGAGATAATTAAATTTATGATGTCATCAGTCACATGGTCTGGGAGCCATATTTTTTGGAAGAATGAACCTTTAAGTTTTACCTTTTCCAGAACGTTTTGATAGATCGATGCGAAACTTCAAACACATGATCCACAAGCCTTGGGGATACAAAGAAGATAACGACAGCATCATCGGTCATGTGGCTTGGCAGCCATGTGGGATTGAATGGAAACTTTTAAAAATTCCTTTTCTTGAACCACTTCATCGATCGATGCAAAACTTAACACCAATGATGTACTATGCATGGGGAATATATGTTGAAAATTTCAACGTCATCGGTCATGTGGTCTGGCAGCCATATTGTTTTAAAGAATAATCTTTCAAATTTTATCTTCTCCAGAACAGCTTTCTGGATCAATGTGAAACTTCACACAGATGATCAACTAGCCTTGGGGAATATAGTTTTATAATTTAACATCAGAGGTGACATGGTCTGGCAGCCTTTAAAAAAAAATCTGGCAGCTGACTACCAATTCTAAATTCAGTTTTATAAAAAGGATCACACGTCATGGGTCACATGTCTGATCGAAGCGGGACGGCTTGGGCCGTGGCCATAACTGCCGCAGTTATAAAATGAGAGTCTAGTTATTAGTGTACCAATCATTCCAGGCTGGTACCCTTTTGATTTTCTTCTGTTTATTATTAGCTCACCTGGAACGTAATTCTCGGGAGCTTGTGGGATGGTGCGTCATTAGTCCGTAAACACTTGCAACTTCTCCGAAAGTGCTGATGGGATTGTGACCAAACTTAGCGAAAATTACATTTTGTGTGTTGCAACTCAAGTTTGTTCACAACTCAAAAAATCGGGGTCAAAGGAAACCAACTGGGGGTCAAAGTGGGTCCAGGTTTGACCCCCAAAATATGTCAGGTCAGGTATAGGAGCATGCTCCTGAGCAGTGTGTCGCTGTGTCCACTTTCCGCCGGCATTCCAGGGGCCTCAATCTGGCCATCCACCAGGCAGATGCCTGGCCCAGCCCATCTCCTTGAGATGCCGATCAAGCTGCTGCAGCCACGAGGCACGTTGTCGGCCCATTGGCTTCTTCCACTCACGAGACTCCCTCGCTGAGAGAATCTGGTGAGCAGGATCAGCGTCAGGAAAACGAGCCACATGTCCATACAGCCACAGCTGATGCTCACAGACTATACAGGTAACAAATCTCATCTGAGTCTCTCTCAGCAACCGCTCATTGGATACAAAGTCCGAGCAGCGGTAGCCAAGGATTCTTCGAAGAGACCTGGTACCGAAGAAGTTAAGTTGCCATCTCAGATCCCTGGTCAGAGTCCAAGTCTTACATCCGGAAAGCAGGACTGGAAGCAACAAGGAGCTGAAGGCTCGGACTTTCGTCCTCCCGCATAGGTACCAGCAGCACCACACCCCATGATCCAGTGAATCAATGACTCCCCAGGCCCGACCCAGACGTCTATTGACCTCTGGCTCACAGCCAGCAGAGACATGAACATCACTGCCAAGGTAAGTGAATCCCACTTTGAATTAAGTTTTATAAAGAGGATGTCATGGGTCAAGCGTCTGATCAAAACAGGATTGTATCAAAGTGGGGGGTGGGGCATAGCCCAACCCCCCCCTCTCCCAACTCTCTGACCCAGCACTCCTCCATTTGCTCTTTGTTCTTCAACTCCTCAACCTCTCCCCCTTCCCAATATAGTACACCCCAATAATTCTTCCCACCCCCCCTGGCCCCAAGAACTCTCTCCCCCCCAATGTCCCCAAGAACTCTCTCTCCCCACCTTCCTCCAATTATCTTCCCCTCCCAAACCTCTAACAGCTCCCCCTAACTTCTAACTCTCTCCTCCTCCCAACCTCCAACTCTCCCCCCTCCCAACCACTAGCTCCCCCCCACCCACCACTTCCACCCCAACATTCTTCTCTACCACCCAACTTTCTCTCCCATGCCAAACCCCTCCACCCACTTCCTAAATTACACAGTGACTGGTCCATAGATAAGCTTGGCAGGGGGCTCCCCCTTCTGACTCCCCATTTCTTGGAGAAGTTGTCACAACATGTTCGAGTAAAACTAAAAACGACATCCCAGACAGTATTTCTTCGAGTCCCACGATAGCATTGTTTACATTGGAGGCCGCCATGTTGTGAAGCGGTACCGAGCACTCCTTTCTGCTGGAGTGCTTGCCCGAGTGCTTTGAATCAAGGGAACACACCTACTTGCTTACGGAACACCCCAGTTACTTTATGATACTTCATTTCAAAAACGTTACAATTTTATCGTCTCCAGAATGGTTTACTAGATCGATGTGAAATGTCACGCGCAAGATCAACGAGTCTTTGGGAATATAGTTTGATAACTTAAACGTCACAGGTTCCATGGTCTGACAGCAATTAAAGAAACTTATTTTGAATCCGGATTAAAAAATATATATTTGAATTGAATTTTTTTGAATCGCATTCTGAATTCAGTTTTATGAAGAAGCAATGGGTTACGCATCCGATGAAAGCGGGGTTGTATTAAAACAGGGCGGCTTGGGACCCGGTCATAATTGCCGGTAGGTATAGAGAGGCACTTGTAGTTATTAATTATTATTGTTATTATTATTATTTTTTTTACTCTGTGGGGTCTTCCACCCCACGGGGTCTATGCGCTGCTCACGTTCTCTCTTTTCTTGTGTACAGTTCATTTTAACGTCTATTTCTCGATTATTCGTGAACAGAATTCAATGAAAATGGACAAGCATATACTAGACACATCTGCGCAGGCAATAACTGAGCCCAAAGTGCGATTGCGGCCCTTCGGGCCGAGGAACGGCCCATTTGGCCCATTTTCTTTAAATTGTTATTTTTCGGTTATTGGTGGACGGAACCGAACCAAACTTGACAGGTATATTCTGGAAACCATTCCCCAGGCATTAACTGAGCCCAAAGTGCGATTGCGGCCCTTTGGGCCGAAGATCGGCCCATTTTCTTAAAATTGTTATTAAAAAAATAAAAAAATAAAATGCGCTGGGCGATGCCCAACGCAAAATTAAATCGCAAATGATGATATGAAACTAGCCTCAATCTTGTGAGATGTTCTGGTTTCTTTTTCTGATGTGATGAAAATCTTACCAGATATCAAAACTACCTCTCGTCCATGCTATCGCTCACCTGAGAGTAGTACGAATGAATTCCCACGGGGTATGTTCGCAATTCGAACTTGTTGTTATTATTATTATTATTATTATTATTATTATTATTATTATTATTATTATTATTATTATTAGATCCTCGTGGAGGATCTCTAAGTCTTACTCACGTTTTTGTTCTTGTGGACTTTTTTGTTTCACTGCCTCCAGTATTCATCGAAACTTCCTGAAACTTGGCGTATATATGTAAAAATACCCTGCGCAGACAGTAACCATCTCCGATTTTGAAAATTCCTCCGAGAAAAAACGTTATGACGTCAAAATATCTCCGCTAATGGAAATCGTCTAAAAAATGATCTCTGAAACTAGGCAAGCTTTTTGAATTCTGTTTGTAGGAATCGAACAGGGCATTAGCCGAAATGAATTACCGCACATATGATACATCACTATGACGTCATATCAATTTTTATGACGTCATTCCTATTTTTTGACATTTTTTGTTTCACAACCCAGAGTTTTCATCGGATCTTCGTGAAACTTGCCATGTATATGCAGAAAGCCCACGCGCAGGCAGTAACCATCTCCGATTTTGGAAATTCTTCCGAGAAAAAAGTTGACGTCATAATATCGCCGCTAATGGAAATCGCCTATACCATTATCTCTGAAACTCAGCAAGCTGTTTGAATTTTGTTTGCGGGAATCAAGCCTGGCATTATCACAGATAATTATTTATCGCAAACCTGATACATCACAATGACGTCATATTCGTTTTTATGACGTCATCATTAAGAGGACGAGGATCTAAGCTCATTTGAGCTTGTTATTATTATTATTATTCCTGAAGCCAGAGAGCATCATGTCAGCTGACAGCAGCACACTCTGAGCTCCCAATGACTCATGAAATGGAAACACCTGCCAGGTAGAGAATAGCATGGAAACATTGAACACACAGGGTTTATTGTATTTACCTCCCTTTATAATGTACGTGTGACCATTCCATCCTGGTGATTCCAAAGCAATCAAACATACTCCATGTGGTCCCATAATCGGAGAGTGAAATAAATGACATGGGATTTAGATTTCCGTTCCGAGTGCAGTGAATTTCCTCCCCGTTTGGCAATCAAACGGTATGTTCCAATCGGGGGAGTCCAAACTATGTTCGTTGGCAGAACCAGTCGAGCTCATGTCTCATTCAAGCTGTGCAAGCTGGCCATGAGACGGACAAAAGGAATGAAAACGATGACGGTTGTGGGACTAGTTCTACCGGAGATCCTTCACCTGCAGCACCATCGGTGCTGTTTGGAGAGATCCTTCACCTGCAACACCTTCGGTGCTGTTCGGAGAGATCCTTCACCTGCAGCACCATCGGTGCTGTTCGGAGAGATCCTTCACCTGCAGTACCATTGGTGCTGTTCGGAGAGATCCTTCACCTGCAGCACCATCGGTGCTGTTCGGAGAGATCCTTCACCTGCAGCACCATCGGTGCTGTTCGGAGAGATCCTTCACCTGCAGCATCATCGGTGCTGTTCGGAGAGATCCTTCACCTGCAGCACCATCGGTGCTGTTCGGAGAGATCCTTCACCTGCAGCACCATCGGTGCTGTTCGGAGAGATCCTTCACCTGCAGCACCATCGGTGCTGTTCGGAGAGATCCTTCACCTGCAGCACCATCGGTGCTGTTCGGAGAGATCCTTCACCTGCAGCACCATCGGTGCTGTTCGGAGAGATCCTTCACCTGCAGCACCATCTGTGCTGTTCGGAGAGATCCTTCACCTGCAGCACCATCTGTGCTGTTCGGAGAGATCCTTCACCTGCAGCACCATCTGTGCTGTTCGGAGAGATCCTTCATCTGCCGCACCATCGGTGCTGTTCGGAGAGATCCTTCACCTGCAGCACCATCGGTGCTGTTCGGAGAGATCCTTCACCTGCAGCACCATCGGTGCTGTTCGGAGAGATCCTTCACCTGCAGCACCATCGGTGCTGTTCGGAGAGATCCGTGCGGCTAGTTCAGCAATCTGTTCGGTTCGGCAATTGGTCGACACGACGTCCCATTTCACCATCACGGCCAAGCGCAGGAGTCCTTGTTACCGCGGGACATTTCACGAGACGTGTTCCTTTGTAAACTCTTCATATTGTTCTCATTCCATACAATTCCACCAAGCATTGATGGGAGGCCTACCTCTTCACATAGAGGAACATGCTGGAACCTCTTCACATGTAGGAACATGCTGGAACCTCTTCACATAGAGGAACATGCTGGAACCTCTTCACATGTAGGAACATGCTGGAACCTCTTTGCATATAGGAACATGCTGGAACCTCTTCACATATAGGAACATGCTGGAACCTATTCACATAGAGGAACATGCTGGAACCTCTTTACATGTAGGAACATGCTGGAACCTCTTCACATATAGGAACATGCTGGAACCTCTTTACATATAGGAACATGCTGGAACCTCTTTACATATAGGAACATGCTTGAACCTCTTCACATATAGGAACATGCTGAAACCTCTTCACGTATAGGAACATGCTGATACCTCTTCACGTATAGGAACATGCTGGAACCTCTTCACGTATAGGAACATGCTGGAACCTCTTTGCATATAGGAACATGCTGGAACCTCTTTACATGTAGGAATATGCTGGAACCTCTTCACATATAGGAACATGCTGGAACCTCTTTGCATATAGGAACATGCTGGAACCTCTTCACATAGAGGAACATGCTGGAACCTCTTCACATATAGGAACATGCTGGAACCTCTTTACATATAGGAACATGCTGGAACCTCTTTACATATAGGAACATGCTTGAACCTCTTTGCATATAGGAACATGCTGGAACCTCTTTACATGTGGGAATATGCTGGAACCTCTTCATATATAGGAACATGCTGGAACCTCTTTGCATATAGGAACATGCTGGAACCTCTTCACATCTAGAAACATGCTGGAACCTCTTCACATATCGGAGCATGCTGGAACCTCTTCACATATAGGAACATGCTGGAACCTCTTCACATATCGGAACATGCCGGAACCTCTTCACATATCGGAACATGCTGGAACCTCTTCACATAGAGGAACATGCTGGAACCTCTTCACATCGAGGAACATGCTGGAACCTCTTCACAAATAGGAACATGCTGGAACGTCTTCACATATCGGAGCATGCTGGAACCTCTTCACATATAGGAACATGCTGGAACGTCTTCACATGTAGGAACATGCTGGAACCTCTTCACATGTAGGAACATGCTGGAACCTCTTCACATGTAGGAACATGCTGGAACCTCTTTGCATATAGGAACATGCTGGAACCTCTTTGCATATAGGAACATGCTGGAACCTCTTTACATATAGGAACATGCTTGAACCTCTTTGCATATAGGAACATGCTGGAACCTCTGCACGTATAGGAACATGCTGGAACCTCTTCACGTATAGGAACATGCTGGAACCTCTTCACGTATAGGAACATGCTGGAACCTCTTTGCATATAGGAACATGCTGGAACCTCTTTACATGTAGGAATATGCTGGAACCTCTTCACATATAGGAACATGCTGGAACCTCTTTGCATATAGGAACATGCTGGAACCTCTTCACATAGAGGAACATGCTGGAACCTCTTTACATGTAGGAACATGCTGGAACCTCTTCACATATAGGAACATGCTGGAACCTCTTCACATATCGGAACATGCTGGAACCTCTTCACATATAGGAACATGCTGGAACCTCTTGACATATAGGAACATGTTGGAACCTCTTCACATAGAGGAACATGGTGGAACCTCTTCACATAGAGGAACATGCTGGAACCTCTTCACATAGAGGAACATGCTGAAACCTCTTCACAAATAGGAACATGCTGGAACGTCTTCACATGTAGGAACATGCTGGAACCTCTTCACATGTAGGAACATGCTGGAACCTCTTCACATATCGGAGCATGCTGTAACCTCTTCACATATAGGAACATGCTGGAACATCTTCACATGTAGGAACATGCTGGAACCTCTTCACATGTAGGAACCTCTTCACATGTAGGAACATGCTGGAAACTCTTCACATATAGGAACATGCTGGAGTCTCTTTATCTGGAGGAACATGCTGGAATTTCTTCACGTATACATAGGAACATGCTGGAACCTCTTCACATGTAGGAACATGCTGGAACCTCTTTACATGTAGGAACATGCTGGAACCTCTTCACATATAGGAACCTGCTGGAACCTCCCCACATGTCGGAACATGCTGGAACATCTTTACATGTGGAAACGTGCTGGAACCTCTTCACAATATGAGAACATGATGGAACCTCTTCACAATATGAGAACATGATGGAACCATGCTGGAACCTCTTTATATATGAAAACATGCTGGAACCTCTTTATATATGAAAACATGCTGGAACCTCTTCACAATAGGGAAATGTGCTGGAACCTCTTTATATATGAAAACATGCTGGAACCTCTTCACAATATGGGAACATGCTGGAACCTCTTTATATATGAAAGCATGCTGGAACCTTTTCACAAATGGAAACGTGCTGGAATCTCTTTATATATGAAAACATGCTGGAACCTCTTCACAATATGGGAACATGCTGGAACCTCTTCACAAAATGGGAACATGCTGGAACCTCTTCACAATATGGGAACATGCTGGAACCTCTTCACAATATGGGAACATGCTGGAACCTCTTCACAATATGGGAACATAATGGAACCTCTTCACAATATGGGAACATGATGGAACCTCTTCAAATGTGGAAATGTGCTGGGACCTCTTTGTATATGAAAGCATGCTGGATCATCTTTACATGGAGAGAAGAGAAAGGTGGTTTTGAAAAGGGAAGTGAGGGAAAGGACATGTATGGTGCATGCGGTGTAGGAGTTTGGGAGTGGGGAGCATACAAAATGTAGGTCGGAATGAACAAACAGGATTTTGATTGTCCGGTATTTCCTTTTCTTTCTTGGACTCGAGAAAGACTAAACAGACAGAATGATGTAAAATGTTTCAGACTGGTAAAACTAAACCAGAGACGAAATGGAAACATTCTTGCGAACTCAACCCAGTCGTTCAGTTCAGAATTTTTCCAAAGTAACGCAGTACAATGATAACTCGGATGTTTACACTACTCTAAAGCACTTTATAATTGCATCTTTTGGTGTTACACTGAAAACGCACGAAACAAAACTGAATCAAAATCACATTCGTTACTCTTAAACGTTCAGACATTTCTTTGTGTCCATTTGCGCGTCTGCAACCTTGTTTGAACTTTCTGTTTAAAAACATTTTTTGATGAACGTATAATATGTCAACACGTGCAGCCAAGTGTTTAACCTTGTATTACTGCTTGGAATGTGGATCAGCCCACAAAACCTGGGAAGCACCAATTTTATGGTTTATACTTATACAGTCAAGTTGGGAATCGAACCGAGTTCGCTACATCTCCAAGATATAATGTCCTACTGGCCCAACACATAATTAGAGATGGAAGAGTTTTAATTCTTCCTTTCTTGAACACCACCATTAACCTTGCTAATCTATACGAGTGTGCATGTGTGTGTGTGTGTGTGTGTGTGTGTGTGTGTGTGTGTGTGTGTGTGTGTGTGTGTGTGTGTGTGTCTTCTCCATAACTCCAAAACCATGAAACCTAACAGCCTGAAACTTTGCATGCGTACTAACGGAACTCTCCAACGCAGTGCATGAGTGACAATTGGGTGTTTGGGTTAATTGAAACACCCCTTTCAAAGATAATTAACAACATTATTTAATTATATCCTTTATCAGGTGCATCCTCAGCCACCTCGCTGTCTGGGGTCTTAAGGCGTTTCCTGGGTAACCTCGTTGGGGTCTGAAGCCGCCATGTTTTTTGGCCTGCTCAACCATGCCCTGACTTGGAACAGGCCGCAACGATTACTTCAAGATGAAGTTTTTTGTTTTTTTTCACTTTCCTCACTCATGTTATCGAATGTCTGTTCAGCATAGCTACAAATCGCTGGGGACATTGGCATTGCGATGGTTATAAATGCCCGGAGACGCCAGCGTTCGTAGGTTTATTTCATCTACACACATGCAAAAACGTCGAGAATCTCTCAAACTAAGAAGAATTACAAAATGTAAGCTCCAGCTTTGAACTCAGCAGCAGTTCCAACGCTCAAAAAAGTGTTGATTTGTCCAATTTGGACATTGCATGGGCGTTTTCGGGAGCATCGTTGTATCAATGGCAATTGGTCATCGCTTGTCGAGCCAGGCGTTCCGTTGGAGTGCTTGCTTGAGTAGTTAAGCCACTTACCGAGCTGTACAGTGTGGTTTGTGTCCTGATCGGGATGTGCAGTCAACAGTTATTACAAGGTAGAGGTACGTATATAGCACACACAGACGTGGTACATCTGGGTAGCTTTGGATCTGTACGGACTCTCCGCACGTGTGTGGACATGCCATGCCTGTTACGGGAGCTGTGGTAATTCTAATAGGTTCTATATGGTTCTAAAAGGTAATTCTAAAGGGTTCAAAAGGTAGTTCTCAAGGGTAATTATAATGGGATTCATTCGTTTCTAGGCTTTCCCTATTTGGTATTAAAAATGCCAAACTGAACCGCTTCCTTCGGATACGGGTGTAATTTTTTTTTTTAACCTCGGTCTGCCTGTCTGGCAATCAAACAAAATTGAAAATAATTCCAAACAGGAAATCTACTTTTTTAAGGATGTTATAAAGGACACAAATAACAAGCAGGGGGAATTAATGTAACGTATTCAATCGGGTGATGTACTCTAATAGACACTGGACAAAATGATGGTAGAACCCTTGATTAAAAAAAAATTTATACACCATCAACCTATTTAAACATTTATTTAAATTGAATTATTTATTTGAACACTGTATAACACAAATTGCTGAAATAATAGTTCCAAGAATCATGTAATGTATCGATTATATTGTTGCGGAGCTGGGCGTCGGTTGCGAGCGCGACCGCGAGATGGAGCAGAAGGGTCGACTCTACCGAACACCCGGAATTTATAGGTCGTCACCCCAGTTAACTCCGGAGCCGACGGGTCCCTTATTGGACCGAAGATCGCCAATAGGTCGACCATGTGGGATAGGGTCGATTGCCAATTTCAATTTACCTAAATACCCACGTCGTCCAAACTACCGGGGAAATTCACGCTCGGCAGGATCTGCGTGATCCGAGCCGTACCCTGAGCGGAGAGTACCAGATTCCTGTCGGGCCGATTGCACGATTACGGCAACAATGAAGCCTCCTAGTTCCCAATCCCAGTGCGGAAAAGCAATGATAGAAACACAAAAACGAGCTGATACATTTAACAAATGGGGTATTAATTAACAGTAGGTGGGGAAGGAGGGAAGTACGTAATGGCAGAGTTATCACGACTAATAGAGATGCAAGCATGTACAGCAAAGAACACTTAAACAATTCCTACTTACAGACAGGGCCCACAGACAGACGCACACCCAAAAGAAACGAAAGGGACCTTCCCGCCTCGTGCGGTCTTCGACGAGACGAGCGAAGCAGGAAGAGGCCAGCCGCGTTGAGATGCGACCAGGCCAGCACCAGCGACGACATGAGACCAGAAGTGTCGAGCGATGCGTTCCGCGCTCAAGCAGACCACGCGCTCGAGCTGACGGAGAACCAGACTCCAGCGACAGGACGAGATGAGAGCAGACGCCGGCGACAGGGCGAGATTAATCTCCTTCGTTCATCCAAAAACCACCAACCTCTCTCTCTAGCAGGGAGGGCTTCTTCTTCTCACCACTTGCCTCCTCATTGGACGAGGGGTCCTCACGCGACTTGTGGCGGCCTCCCCATTGGCTGAGGAACTCGTGTAGTGCTCGCCCTCTGCTTATTGGCTAGAGCCTCGAGCCGAAGTGACGGAGGCTCCACCCACCTCGCCTTTGGCCTCGTGCCTAATGGCGCTGGTGTCGAGTCAGAAACGGGGCGGGTGAGACGCCCGCTCCTTGCCGATTGGGTAAAGGGATGCCATGCCTATTTAGGCTCCGCCCACACATACGCTTGCTGGCGAGCGCGCGAAGAATGCCATGAGCGTTATGGCGTCAGGATGGAAGTGAAGATGGCGTTGTTAGAATTGTAAAAATCCTATCTATAAAAATAACTAGCAGCGCATGTACAGTTAATTACCCATTAGACAGGGGAAAGGGAGCTATCTATCCACATTTACTTATCGAAATAACTGAGCTATGGGGACCTGAATGTCTGTGTGCACAAGGCTTCCAGATTCATAACAATATAGCATGAGAGGGAGATAGGACTGTACTGTATCGAGGATGAAGAAGAAGCTGTCTTGTGGTTCTGTACATCCATGGTGATCAATCAATAACGACTCCATCTCCACAACTGCGACTCAACGTCATCTCATTACAGGTGATGTCATAGAATGAGACTGCTTCAGTGGCGCTAAACTTCGAGATTATTTTTTTCAGTGATCCTTAACAGTTAACACGTTGACTGACAACTCCTATAGTTTCCACAACTCCCATTTGCAAGCCAAGTAGGCACGTGCGTATATTGTAGTTTATTTTCAATTTTTACCCTTCTATGAACAAATCTAGGTTAATTTCTTATCCATTGCTGGGAAAACCCGAGGTTATGAGAAAACTTGTGGCAGGGGATCCATCAAACCGGACAAGATTTCCAATTCCGTCTGCCAGGTACGAGCTATCTGGTCGGATGATGTTTTTTTTTTTTAGAACTGAATCGACGGTGGTATGACGTCATTGCTGATGGTACATCATGTACTGAGTACCACTTGTGTGTGTTTTTATTTTTTTTTGCTACTTGTCATTACCTTCAAAATGGCACATGAATGCAGATGGTGGCAAAACTTCTCATGGAGAATAATAATGATGATCATGATTATTAAATTCGATTTATGTTCACCGAACTGCCAGCAGGTCGTTTGTTACGTCACTGGTATGGCATCATCTTCTGTTTGCAATACAATGGCGTCATCTTCTCTACGAGAATATTCGGAGTGGCAGAATCTGCTTCACCCAGCACTACGAGTGTACTGTACTCGTACTCAGCAGTCGACATGATGAAATCATTATTCCATTAAAATTGAAGTTGTATATATTGTTACGAATTTGGGAGCTTACTGCACTCAACATTCAGAGTCCCTATAGATCAGTTATATCAGTGTGTGTTTATAGTTCGGGTCGCCCTACCTGTGTCTAACGGGAACTATGTGTGTGCATCACCCTCACCTTCACTTCGCTTCGCTTCCTCACACCGACGCCATTGCCGACGTGCGTTCGACCACGTACGTGGGCGGAGATTTCCATCAACTCAGACCGAGACCCCACCCAAGAAGGCAGGGGCATGCCCCTTGTCCAATCAGGCCACAGAGTTCGGTCTTCCCACGACACGCCGGCCAATGAGAGTGGAGGCCACCTCAGAAGGGATGTTCTCACGACACACCGGCCAATGAGAGTGGACGCCACCTCAGAAGGGATGTTCTCATGACAAGCCGGCCAATGAGAGTGGAGGCCGCCTCAGAAGGCGATGTTCTCAGGACACGCCGGCCAATGAGAGAGGAGGCCGCCTCAGAAGGCGATGTTCTCATGACAAGCCGGCCAATGAGAGTGGAGGCCGCCTCAGAAGGCGATGTTCTCACGACACGCCGGCCAATGAGAGTGGAGGCCACCTCAGAAGGGATGTTCTCATGACAAGCCGGCCAATGAGAGTGGAGGCCACCCCAGAAGGGATGTTCTCATGACAAGCCGGTCAATGAGAGGGGAGGCCGCCTCAGAAGGGATGTTCTCACGACACGCCGGCCAATGAGAGTGGAGGCCGACTCAGAAGGCGATTTTCTCACGACACGCCGGCCAATGAGAGTGGAGGCCTCCTCAGAAGGCGATTTTCTCACGACACGCCGGCCAATGAGAGTGGAGGCCGCCTCAGAAGGCGATGTTCTCATGACACGCCGGCCAATGAGAGGGGAGGCCGCCTCAGAAGGGATGTTCTCATGACACGCCGGCCAATGAGAGTGGAGGCCGCCTCAGAAGGGATGTTCTCACGACACGCCGGCCAATGAGAGGGGAGGCCGCCTCAGAAGGGATGTTCTCACGACATGCCGGCCAATGAGAGGGGAGACCGCCTCAGAAGGGATGTTCTCATGACACGCCGGCCAATGAGAGTGGAGGCCTCCTCAGAAGGCGATTTTCTCACGACACACCGGCCAATGAGAGTGGACGCCACCTCAGGAGGGATGTTCTCATGACACTCCGGCCAATGAGAGTGGAGGCCGCCTCCGAAGGCAATTTTCTCACGACACGCCGGCCAATGAGAGTGGAGGCCGCCTCAGAAGGCGATGTTCTCATGAGAGGGGAGGCCGCCTCAGAATGGATGTTCTCATGACACGCTGGCCAATGAGAGTGGAGGCCGCCTCAGAAGGGATGTTCTCATGACACGCCGGCCAATGAGAGTGGAGGCCGCCTCAGAAGGGATGTTCTCATGACACTCCGGCCAATGAGTGTGGAGGCCGCCTCAGAAGGCGATTTTCTGACCCCGGGGAAGAAGAAGATATAAAGGAACACTATGTTGGTTGGTGGTCGTCACCTGGTTGTCGTCTTGGGGTCGTGGTGGTCATCATCATTGTGTTGCAGGTTCGAGTCCCGCCGAGCTGGATCATCGTCGCCTCTGATCCTTGGCCTTGGTCGGTTGGTGCATGGCCGGTTGGAGAGCGCGGTGCTTGGAGCGGCGTCGTGTTGTGGGTTCGAGTCCCGTCGAGCCGGATCGTCGAAGACCACACGAGGTGGACAGGTCCAAGCACAGGCTCTGGTCTCCAGCTCACCTGTCCTCGAACTGGAGGCCTTCAATAAAGACCAGTGGGGTCCGTTTCTCTGTGTCTGTGTGTGGGCCCCTCTTTAAGTAGCAACTGTTAAGTGTCTTGTACATTATTTGCATTTCATTTCTATAGTCGGATAACTCTGCTTCTTGCGTGCTCTTGCATGCCAGAACCAATATCCCCATTATAAATAAATACATTTCTTAAATGTATCAGTTCATTGCTGTGTTTCTTCCATTGGCTTAGCATAGCGCGTGTTGGTGAATTACAAAGGCTGTTGCCGCTGTAAAGGTACATTTGGACCGACGGGACTTCGGCAACCATCCGCTCGGGTTGCGCACGGGTTTTGGGCAAAAGAGGATAAGGAAGAGATCCTTTTTTTTGTTCGTGTCTGAGTTGGAGAAGGGAGTTGAGAGGAGTAAGCTTTTTGCTTCGGCAGAGATTAGTCGCTCAGCAGACCTTCGGGTCCTGTTTGGCTTGGGTTAGGGTTGAGGCCTTCGGAAGCTTTTTGGAATTTTGCTTCTGCAGAGGAGTTGTTCAGCAGAGCTTCGGGTCCTGCTTGACTCTGGTTAGGGTTGGAGGCTTTTGAAAGCTTTTTGCTTCAAGCTGCCTTGTTTGGAAGAGAGTTGAGCTGGTTACTCAGCTCGAGCTGCGAGTGGTGGCTTCTTCTTCGTGGTTCGTGGAGTTTTTTGTTCTCCGTTTGGTTCCCGGCTTGGTGCGACTCATCGACCTCTTCTTGGAGGTGGTTCCTTGGGGGAAGCGACGCATCGACGGGAAGGATCGGCGCCTCGTCTCACCAGCACGTGTCGAGAAGTGCGGGAGGATTCACGGAAGCTTGGGAAGGATCGCGGTTCACAGCGATTGGGTCCAGCTCGCTCTCGCTCTCGCCCGGGTCCGGACAACCTGAAGACCACACAAGGTGGAGAGGTTCGAGATAGGCTCTGGGTTTCAGCTCACCTGTCCTCCGAGCTGGAGCTCGTTATTAAAGGCCTCTGCCACCATTACTTGGGTGTGTGTGTGTGTGTGTGTGTGTGTGTGTGTGTGTGTGTGTGTGTGTGTGTGTGTGTGTGTGTGTGTGTGTGTGCGTACGTGTGTCCGTGGGCCCGTCGAATAAGTAGGAAATTGTTAAGTGCTTCGTGTGCTGTAAATGTTTGCATCGCATTTCGTAAAGTCGGTATAGTTCTGCTCTTACGTGCTTCCCTAGTTCCCCATTTTTATTAATAAATACCCCAATTGTTAAATGTTTTCAGCTCGTCGCGTCGATTTTCATTGACTGAGCATTTCATGTTTTGGGAGTTAGAAAGCCGTTGGTTTGCCGTAAAAGGGGGACGTTTGGACCGATGGTTCTCTGCGATTAAGCCGCTCGGAATCGCGCACGGGACAGGCTCGCCTCGGCAGTTTGTTCCGTACGAGTTCCGTCGAGGGTGGAATACCCCGGTAGTTGGATCACGTGGGTATTTACAGTAGGTACATTGAAGATTGGCAATCGACCCTACCCCACGTGATCAGCCCATTGGCGTATTTCGGTTCTCGTACAAGGACCCGTCGCTCGGACTTATCCGGGCGGCGATCTACATTCCGGGCGATCGGTCAGGCCGACTCGACTTGCGGCTCCATTCAGAGCGGTCTTTTGGCAGACGACACCCGGCCCGTAACAATATATATATATATATATATATATATATATATATATATATATATATATATATATATATATATATATATATATATATATATATATATATACACACACACACACACAGGGTGAGTCAGAAGTAGCGCCAGATTTCTGTCAGTTGATTGTTTGTTTGCCATTTGTATTACAGTGTACAAGGAGGTAGAAATAAATGAATGACATGTTTATCTAACCATTTATTCAAGAAAAAATTATTACAGAACTGTACCAAGCTGTTTTACTTGCAATTTTCAAAGTGCCCTCCCTCGTGATCGATGCACAATTGCAGCCGAGCAGGCACAGAGCGGCACACACATCTGCAGAGTTCGATATCAATTTCCTCAAACTTTGCAGTAATTTGAGCCTTCAAGTCCTGAATGGTACGAGGCTTTTCACGATAAACAAGGTCTTTCATGAGCCCCCAAAGAAAGAAATTTGGAGGTGTAAGGTCTGGGGAGTGTGCCGGCCACTCGATCGGGCCGCGGCAGCCGATCCACTTTCTGGGAAAGTTTTCATCAAGCCACTGACGAACATAATGAGGTGGAACTCCATCATGCTGGAAATAACAGTCCTGATTTTGTACCCTGGGCCAAAAGAAGGTTCGCAGCATATCCAGGTAAATTTCTGCAGTGACAGATCCCTCAAAGAAAAAGGGTCCAATTATCCCTAATGGAGATATGGCTGCCCAAACTGTCACTCCAGGTAAACTTACCTCCTTCTCAACTGTCACTCTTGGGTTATTCGCAGCTCAGTAGACACAATTGTGTCTGTTAATTGTGCCATAAAGCTCAATTTGGTACAAATTCAGTAACTTTCCAAACTCGCAGCAATAGCTGCAAAACAAAATCAAAAATAAATAAATTACGAAAATTAATAATCTGCAAGACAATTATTAACAACATGACTTCCCAGAAAGAATCTGACAGCCGAAAAAACAGAAATCGGGCGCTACTTTTGACTCACCCTGTATATATTATATATACATACACATGAACATTGCACAGAGTATCCTGTTCTATGAATTCTCTCGTTACCCTTCTCCAGAGGGTATTACATCTGGGTCCGTTTGTTTGTTTGTCTCTTTGCCCGCACAGAATGTGAGTGTGTGTATAAATTACATTGGACCCTTTAGAATCCTAATACCCCTAAGACCCATTTCAATCCGATGACCCTTTAAATCCTTAAGACTCTTTGAGATCATTTATTACCCCCAATACTCTTTAAGACCCAGAACATGGTTTAAAACTCTATATCTCTTTAAGACCATTAAGATCCAGAAGATGCTTTAGAACCAGAACACCCTTTCGATCCTCTTGGACCCTTGAGAACCCCAAAAATCCTATATAACCCTGAAGACGCTTTGGCTCATTTATACCCTTTAGAGTTTAGACCTTCACACCTTTCAGACCTTTTGATACTCTGAAGACCTTCAAACCCCTTTCAGACGTTTTAAGACCCTTTAGACCCCTTCAGACAATTTCAACTCTTTCGACCTTAAATTACACCATTTAAACCTTTTCAGACCTTTAGACCATTTGACTTTTACAACTTTTCAGACCTTTGAGCTTTCATTTAGTACATCCTTCCATTTAGTTTCCACCCAAAAGAAGTCCTGGCTGGGTCTGCAATTTCCGATTGCTCTTTCTTGTTTCATTTGAGATGCGTCTCTTTGTGACCATCACCCACCTTCCTCCATATCTCCTGGAAATCCTGGAAATATGACCCTTATTACAATAGGAAATTGGTTTTCACTACCTATCATGGCATTTCCTAGGAACGCAGGTAACCCCCGCGATATTTAAGGGTTTCCTCTACAGTACCTCGTGTATCGTTTTTGGCCCTATCTCTCAATGGTGAAGAATCACTGAAAACATTCTGGTATCCAGATGTACACCCACCCAATCCCTGTCACACGTACACCCAACCTGTCCACCAAAGTTTGTCCGAATCCGTTCTCAACTATTTGAGATATCCTGTTCACAAAGAGACAGACAGGGGTGAAAACATAACCTTCTTCACCTTCAGTGAAACAGGTAATGAGGAACAGAAGAGGAAAACGAAGAATTCCCTTGAAACAATTTCCTTTCCAACCCGAACCTCCCAAGCATTTTGGTTGTTTGTTCAGAACCAATTAAAATACACAATCCCTGCATGGGCCGGTGCACTGCTGGCAAGACCTGGATCGAGACGGTCGCACAGACAAGGTCTCTGAAACACGGATCAATCCGCTGGGACGGCACGATGTTTCCCCGTGGATTGTTTCACAATCACGTGACTCCGCCATCTTGTTTCGACTCTCCAGCAGGGAAGCATGCAATGCCAAGCAGGTCTACCGTGCACCGTGAAGGTCTAACAGCTCGAGGTACCGTGCCGTGTATCCTGAATGAATGTGGTGCAAATCTTACAAATCGACTGAATGATCTCGTGAAATTGCACAATGGAGCCTTTGGGCGCCATCTGGCGGGTGCACGACCCATGAGATGAGATGTCCCATAGTGAGAGCGTTGGTTCTGTTGAAGCAGTTTGTTGGAATGGGATATGTTGGGTGGTTTGCCATTACCATCCTTCGCAGCAGTCAGTCAGTGCAGGAATTTGTAATTTGTTCAGGGTACCGGCGATAACTCACTGACTCTTCGGGAAGGACACCATGGTTTGTCTTTAACGTCCACCAACTAATCCTGGCAGATGGGACATCCGCTGAATGTCCATCTGACAACACACAGTGATAAATCACCTTACCTGTGAAATACCAGGATGGCACTTTATAGCTGGGTATGGACTCAAACCCAGGATGGACAGCTGGGAGGGGTGTGAGCGTACCTCTGGCCAATCTTACCAGCCCGTCACGACCTTGGGGTGATGGCATATCTGCAAATCATGGCTCATAATAAGAATAATCAACAAGCAAAAAGGTAATTGTAGATTGTATAATAATCTTTGGCATGGTCCATTATATATTTATATAAAATAGACCATAAGGCGTCGATATATGCCTGGTGTTGGCTTAATGGTTAGGGTGGTGGGCTGGGGATCCTAGGATGCTGAGTTCAAATCCCACTCGGCTGTTGAATTAATACCAGGTGGGGTTGACTCGGCCTGTCATCCTTCCGAGGTCGGCAAAATGAGTGCCAGCTTACTGGTATCCTGTGTCGGAGTGGTGACTCGTCCAGGATTGTGCCCAACAGCCAAGGAGACTGCTGATGCAGCACCAACGCTCTGCACAGAGGATGGTCCCAGTGGATGGATGGATCAGGAAGTTCTCCAAGTCTTTTGTTGTGCAGAGGCACAACCCTTTCTCTCAGGTACTTTTCCAAGTATTTTAGTCTTCTTTCAGAAGCTTCATGAGCCATTTTAGATAACGATCCTTATTTGGCATGCGCGATATCCGTTCAGCTGCCCAGATGGACTTCATTGCTCGAGGTTTCTGCAAATGCGACCAATAATTCTGGAGTGGATGATGTCATTTCAAGTCTCGTGTTGTCACCATAGCCCCGCCCTCATCAGGCTGATTGGCAGGTGTGGTCCCACCCACCGTGTTTGCTTCTGTCTATGCATAGATGGGCAGTTTTTCCGACTTTTCGTGGAATCCCTCCAAGTTTTGAAGATTTTGAGTTGTCATGGACCATCTCACAATAAAAATGCAGTCGATTAGTGTTTAAATCAAGTCTTTAGCTTCATCCAATTTTGAATTTGGCTGAATGAAAAGAATAATAAGAGTTACAATCAGCTATTTTGAGTCGGTCAATTTTGTAGCTCAGCGATGTTTAAAAGTATAATGATTATTGTTGGATGTGAAATCTTCCACTCGTGAGGGGAATTAGCTCCATAGTGGGGCAATATTGTTACACGCTGGACAAAAGTGCCAATTTTTTTTTGTGGTTACTGATGGACTCACTTAATAAAAAAATCCCATGCTCCAAAATATCGGACCATATTTTCATGTGATTATGGGTCAAAATCCAAGATGACGGCCTAATTTTTTTTTTAAATCGATAAATAATTATAACTTCGCTAACATTGGTCGTAAAAATATGTGTAAACTATCTATTTGTAGGTAACGATGCCCAGGGAGTCGATTGGAACCATCAGATTTGGGATTTGATCATCAGGAACTAAGATAATGGTCACATGTAGAAAAAATATGGGTCGCTCGATATGAAAATTGACGGTTAGCGTTACATGTTTTAATGACTTTTTTGTTGCACTCAAATAAGTTGTGTACATGTTGACTATCATCTTTCCTAGATCATGTGTTTATTTGTAGGCAAATTGATAATTTGATGATGCATATTTCACTTTGTCTAATGCCCTCATAGAAGATTCATCTGGAAGTAATTGTATATTATGTGGTGGTTGGATAATGTTTATTTTCTTTGTTACAGGTTGTAAACAGCCCTGAATCTACTGTTCAGTGAAACATCACACCATGGACTGGACAATTTGTGTCATTTGCCAGAACAGTAGATACACTTCACCTCTTTCATGTTCAAAGAACAGACAGAAGCGCAATGCTGACGATGTCTATAAGGACTTTCTTGACAATGTCAGAGAGTTCGAAGAGATAGGTGCATTGCCGGTCGATGTTGATTTTGGTGAACATAGCACCCCAGAATGTTTTGCAGAAAACAATGCTTCTTGGCATCGGGCATGCCACCAAAAGTTTAATAAAAGTAAACTTGAACGAGAGCTGAATAAAAAAACGTAAACAACAAGACGATGAAAAAGCTCCAGGTACCAGCGCATCCCAGCGATCAAAGCGACAGTCAACGGGATCAAGCAAGGACACTTGTTTATTCTGTGATGAGAGTGGCCCCAGAAAACTGCATGAATATGCAACTAAATGTGCAGAGTACAATTTAAAGTTAATGGCCACCGAAATGCAAGACGGCAAAGCACTTGCAAAAATACTATGTGGGGATCTGGTCTCAAATGAACTCAAGTACCATATAGAATGTCTGACAAAGTACCAAAATGACTATCGTGGTTACAGGCGACAGAATAGTCCAACAAGGGCCGACCAGCGTGAGCTGAATCAACGAGCCAAAATGATCAATTCAAGAGTATTTGTTGAACTTGTAACGTACATGGAGGAATCTGCCGAGGAGGGGACGTACCTATTCAAACTGTCAAACATACACAACATGTTTGAGAAAACACTTGGGAACTTTGGCATTGATACCACCATCAATAAAACCCGGTTAACAGAAAAACTCCTCAATCACTTCTCCCAGCTAGGACAAGGTGAGCAATCTGATGGAAAAAAAAAATAATCCTGGCATTCCCAGCAGGCATTCAGCAACTACTCAAAGACGCTTTCTTGTTCCATGATTATGATGAAGAAGCAAGGTTGTTTGCCAGAGTTGCGAAGATATGTAGGGAGGAAATCCTGAAAGAAATGATAGCATTCAGTGGCGAATTCAACCCTGGATGTCAGCAGAAGATTACGCCCAGTACAAGATTGTTAATGTCCATGCTCATCAATGGCCCAAATTTAGCAGGTTCAGTAAATGACTCCCAAGCATGCCTGACACTCACACAGCTCTTGGTTCACAACTGCAAGAAGAAAGGAAATGTTGAGACAAAACAAGCAATGACGCCGACATAAACGATGCGAGGCGGGAGTTGTTCTCCAAGAAAAGCAGACCTCTTGAAAATATTCCACCAACTAAGGTACTTGGTACTCAGGGTATTAAGCAGAATGCTTGAATTAAATAGCAAGATTGAAATTTAGTGTATACCCAATCAGTTTGTCTTATAGCAATGTACATACTACTTTGTTGCAGGATGCACTGGTACAACATGTCAAGAGAGTTATCCTTCAGGCTGGAATTTGGTCAGCAAGTCGGCAGGCCCACGTTATCATACCGTCGCCTGAAGCGTGTGGATGGAGTCTACAGGCTGACCAATCGGAACCAATTTGGATGACAATACCAGAAGCTGCAAAAGCTTGCACTGAACTTATCAAATGTGGCTGTAAATCCGAGCGTGGTTGTCGCATCTGCGAATGTATCAAATCTGGGCTGAACTGTACTGGCCTGTGTAGCTGCAATTGTGAAAATAACTAACTTGCTTGTGTTCATAAGTGTACATCATATACACATGTACATGATATAATGGCTCAGTTTTTATTAAAATATGTATCCAGCAAAGTATGTCTCATATAACAAATGTGTCTCATGAAACGTCAATGTTCATATCAAGCGATCCATATTTTTTCTACATGTGACCATTATCTTAGTTCCTGATGATCTAATCCCAAATCTGATGGTTCCAATCGACTCTCTGGGCATCATTACCTACAAATAGATAGTTTACACATTTTTACGACCAATATTAGCGAAGTTGTAATTATTTATCGATTTTAAAAACATTTTGGCCGCCATCTTTGATTTTGACCCATAATCACATGAAAATATGGTCAGATTTTTTGGAGCATGGGATTTTTTTATTAAGTAAGTCCATAAGTAACCACAAAATTTTTTTGGCACTTTTGTCCAGCGTGTAACGTTGTTTTCCCTTATTCCCCTCACTACACAGACAACTGGTAGGTACTTTATAGGTTGATAAGTTTGTATCTTCTTAGATTTTCTTGTGGATTTATGTTGTATTAAACTTATGGAGTGTCCGTGCCGTCCCTATCTAGGAAGTCTCGCGACGTCCTGATTCTAACTTTCCCTGATTCATTGACCTTGCATTCCATATTCCAACTTTGTGAACATTTTTAGAAGCTCAGAGTTTCACTTTTAGTTCTGGCAACCTCAGCGACTGGATTTCCTTGCAGGTTTTATCCAGTCCGTCATAACGGCCAGTTCTACTGAACAAAACACTTTGACAGATCAACTCAAAACACTAATCATTTGAGTGCTTTCAAAGCTGGGGGAAGGGGCTTATCATCCCACACTATCACATTGCCCCTAAGATTTATGATCAAGATTTTCTTGGCATGTACAGAAGTGGCAATGAATGATCCGAACCAATGTTCTCCAAAAGAGAATCCTTTGCTGAGCACAAGGACATGCAGCTATTACTGGCAATGTGTCAGGCACCTGCATTGTCCATCCACCACCTGCTCCCATGGCTTCATGTTGCCATCGATCGTGAGGCTAAAATGGGGTAGTACACTTTTCCCAAGGTGGCCTACAGGTTAAGGAATGCAAAGGCCACCTCCTTTAAAAAGGAGTGCTGCTTTTAACAGTCCAACCCGTAGATTTTAGTTTCAAAGCCTGAACTACAAGGTAGTGGTGGATTTGGATTCAGTTTCCTTCTCCTAGATGAGCCGCTGACCAAGACTAATGAGTCATATCTGTCAAAGGAACTAGTTTTAAGGCTCCAGTGATTCACCTTTGCC
>NC_140975.1:3639339-3764339 GCF_056783735.1 Eptatretus burgeri
GGGTAGACTAGGTCAAAGTCCAAAATGATGAGAAAACTAATTCCATGACCAAGATGATGAATGGAAGTAAGCAGATAACCTTAGAAGGTCCATCAAGCTTGAGATCTGTAATTGAGGGGATCAGTTTTCACACCGTCTTTATGTAATGCAGTAATGTTGGCTGACTTCCAAGTAGACGGAAGATGATCTCGGGCAAATTATAAGGTTAACAGAACAGAAAAAGGATGTGCAAAAGCAGCTGAGCAGGATTTTAGGGCACGTGAGCTGATGCCGCCCAGGCCAGTTACAGTTAAATGAGTTGAGGGTTGCGATAAATATCTCCACTTTCTGAGGTGCAAAAGACAGAGTCCAAGAGAAGGGTGTGGGTCAGGTGAGTACAGAGAGTGAGGGGGTTTGAGCCACAAGATTTGGAAGTAAACACAGAATTCAGGCATTTGGCCTTCTCACAAACGGAGTCAGCTGTGGTGCCATTTGAAAAGAGGGAAGGGATGGAAGGGGAGCGAGCATACACCAGAGACAGACTCAACAAGGCTTGAGAGACTCAACAAGGCACCACCAGATTTTACATGGGGGAGGCAAGTTGGTTCAGTCTTGAGGTTGGTCAGATGTTTTTTGGCCGATTTAGGTATGGATCAGTGATTGGTTACATATGTGGTGATTGTGATGTTTGGAGAGGGTCTCGTCAAAAGCTGAATGTTCTGACGGTGCCTGTCCATTCCTCACCCGAAAAATGAAGCAGAGGCATGATGAGCTAAATATATTCCTCCTGTGCTCAAGTTCTTTGCATCATCTTCAATTTGGTGACTTGGGAACACAAAAGAAAGACAACGAAGCCATAAACTATCACCAAGGCTACGAATGTTTCACTTGATAAAAAAGTGTGACAAGAGCAGCAGAATTTCAAAGTTTTAATGGAAATACTTGTAGTAATACACAATACCAGCGCGAGGCCACACTGTCGTATACCGATAATGTCCAGTCCCAAGGTGTGCTCACACCGAGCCTACAGGTATCGCCTGTCCCGACCCACGATGCTGGGAGCACTCGGGTGTTCATAGCGTGCTCCATCACAGACGGTATCAGGTAGAAACCGCACACCGGTTCGTACAAAAGGTTTTGTATAAAAACTTTAAACAAGCAAACTTGTACAGCATCACACCTGTCCCGCACGCACACATAACACACCGTTTGCTTGCTATATTACAGGTATTCACAGAAGCTTTAAAAGAGAAGGTAACCTTTATACAGCTCAGTTATTGTTTTGTTGCCTCTTTATACAATGGTCAAAAAGCTTAAATCTTTTTGTTTATCAGACATCAGAATGATAGCATGTACAAATCAAGTCTGAACGTGAGAAGAAATAAAAATTAAAATGAAAGAACCATAAATCCAGGTGAAACTCCAGGTGAAAAGTTAGGTCTTGACCTCCCCAGAGTCCTCACATTGTATGTACAAACCCTAAAAACTGGACGGGACCCAATCCACATGGACTCGAATCCAAGAAATACTAGGGGTTAGGGTCGGGATGGGAGAGAGGAGTAAGGGGAGGGGGGGGAGAAGTGGGAGGGTGAATCTCACGAGATAAGGGGCTTTTTTCCCATTGGGACCTCAACTTTGCACAAATGTGTGTCCGAGGCTCAGGGAATGCAAAGACCCTCCTCTTCACATGACGGACCATTTAACATCACCACCCCTCAGTCAATCTCCGATCAGAAATGCAGCTACGATGGTACAGAAATATATAAAAGGATGAAAAACCAAACTGCACAACATGTGAACAAATAGGTACTATGGAGACCTTTACAGATAACAATTGTGTGTTCGGCATAACTAGGTGATGCACCGGAGCAGCTTCGGCCCTTTACACGGGTGGGGAAGACCTTTCTTGAAAGAGGAAGCAGAACGAGCATTTTACGATCCATTTTGGCACGCACATTCGCATTGGCTCACGCACCCCAAATCCCGTACAATTTCACCCCAAACCAATGTGCCCGTTGCACTCGACACCAACCAATTTACAGATATGTGCGGCGGAATTAAAGGTGGCACAACACGAGGTTCACGTCGAGGTGGATTGGCGTGCTTTGCCAGGATTTTAAATTCGAGGAACATAAGTTAAATGAACATGAAAAACGCGATACAACTCGAGTTTTTTTTTTAAAACCGAAACTGTACAAATAATAAAGTCGTCAAGAATAATGGGAAGTGAATTAACGAACTAATGATTGACTGATCATTCCAGCTTTGCATGTTTGTATCACAAGGGATAAACTCGACTATTTAATCAAATGGACACAACTAATGCACTTACAAAATGGCGTTCCCAACATCATCAGAACCAAAACAATGTTATTTGCGCGAATCCGATAAACCCATTACCCCTGCAATCATCGACTCGGGGTAACCAACAAAAACAGCACACACATGTAAGTGAACTTCTCGATTATCACGATCACATGTCAAACTTCAGTGCTTCTGAACTGTTAAAAGATCGTGTGGTTGTTTAAAAGGAACGCTTAATGAATACAAGTAGTCTAAGTGATGTGTTGCCCCCGCACCACCACCACCCCCCCCCCCGAAAAAAAATCCAACTCCTTATTGCTGATTAAAACCTCACAAAATTTGCTTTTAAATATCACCCTTCGATGACCGGTGACTGGTGACCCTTTGATGAAACATCACTGGTGGCCCAAACCAAAAATGGAGTCGAATGGCAGGCTGGGACAGTCTTGATGTTTTACGTGTTGAAAAGAAGTTTTAAAACAAACTTTTGAGACTTCTACCTCCGTGTTGACACAATGGAGCGATCATTTACAATGCAAAATGGTGGTGAAGGGGGGTACCAATGTTACAGATAATATTTTGTGCAAAAATAGCTTTTTCTTTGTTGAGTCTTATTCATGAAAAATGCTTTAACAGGAAGGCTAACAAAGGAGGAAGGAGAAGGACCATATTAAAATAAACCAGCAAAGTAAAATACGTTTGCATGGTGCAAATGCAATATTGCATAAAAGCACAAAACTACACCTGCATGATCTTAAAGAGTGAATGAGGTTCTCCAGCACAATAAGAAGTGCTGCTGATTTAAGGATTTAAAGAATAAAATTTATCAACTATTGTTGTGAAGTGAGTACAAGACGCTCAAGCACGACCACGGGTTTCAGCGCTAAAAGTTGGTGCACCTTCCGATCGAGCAGTTTCCTTTCCAGCACGACACGCAAGTTCATTCCACGGTCGACCACTACACCCTGGATGATTACTGCCTCCTCCTCTTGGTGACTGATTGCGTTTGCAAAACTCTTGAGTGCCAGGTGTCCGACACGTCTACCAGACATGCGACGGCCTTTGCTTCGAGCACGCAAAGGGTGAGGCGTCCACTTTGAAGGCGAGAGAGAACGTCTTGCAAGGTAGGAGCCTCTCAGAAAGTCGATAAAAGATGCCTCATATCGACAGGGCTGTGATACATTGGAAGTGTCACTGACCAACAGTTTATGATGACTTTCAAAAACATCTGTTTTGCGTGGCCGGCCACGTTTGCGAGGCGATTGACTGAGCTTCCGTGAAGATGATGCATTGCGTGAGAAACGAGTCCGATCAAATCCATTAGACAAATGCATGTGGTGATGGATTAACTGAGAAGTGTGTGTGGGGACATGAACCAAAGGCAAAGGCCGAGCGGGGTCGGGAACAGACGGCGACGCCTGAGCGGGGTCGGGACCAGATGGCGACGCCCGAGCGGGGTCGGGACCAGACGGCGACGCCCGAGCTGGGTCGGGACGAGACGGCGATGCCCGAGCGGGGTCGGGACGAGACGGCGACGCCCAATCGGGGTCGGGACGAGACGGTGACGCCCGAACGGGGTCGGGACGAGACGGCGACGCCCGAGCGGGGTCGGGACCAGACGGCGACGCCCGAGCGGGGTCGGGACCAGACGGCGACGCCCGAGCGCGGTCGGGACCAGACGTCGACGCACGAGCGCGGTCGGGACCAGACGGCGATGCCCGAGCGCGGTCGGGACCAGATGGAGATGCCCGAGCGCGGTCGGGACCAGACGGCGACGCCCGAGCGCGGTCCGGACCAGACGGCGACGCCCGAGCGCGGTCCGGACCAGACGGCGACGCCCGAGCGCGGTCCGGACCAGACGGCGACGCCCGAGCGCGGTCCGGACCAGACGGCGACGCCCGAGCACGGTCCGGACCAGAAGGTGACGCCCGAGCGCGGTCCGGACCGGACGGCGACGCCCGAGCGCGGTCGGGACCGGACGGCGACGCCCGAGCACGGTCGGGACCGGACGGCGACGCCCGAGCGCGGTCGGGACCGGACGGCGACGCCCGAGCGCGGTCGGGACCGGACGGCGACGCCCGAGCGCGGTCGGGACCAGACGGCGACGCCCGAGCGCGGTCGGGACCAGTCGGCGAAGCCTGAGCGGGTTCGGGACCAGACGGCGACGCTCGAGTGGGTTCGGGACCAGATGGCGACGCCCGAGTGGTTTCAGGACCAGACGGCGACGCCCGAGCGGGGTCGGGACCACACAACGCCTGAGCGGGGTCGGGACCAGACGGCAACGCCCGAGCGGGGTCAGGACCAGACGGCGACGCCCGAGAGGGGTCGGGACCAGACGGCAACGGCCGAGCGGGCTCGGGATTAGACGGCGACGCCCAAGCGGGGTCGGGACTAGAAGGCGACTCCCGAGTGGGGTCGGGACCAGAAGGTGACACCCAAGCGGGGTCCGGACCAGACGGAGACGTCCGAGCGGGGTCGGGACCAGACGGCGATGTCTGAGCAGGGTCGGGACCAGATGGTGAGAAGTGTGTGTGGTTTTGACTGTACATTGGTGCATTACAGTTCAACAAGGCAGAACTGGCATGGCTACCACCCAATGAGGAAGGAAGCACACGGTGATTACTCCATGGACAGGTTCGCACGCGGCAGTTCTTCAAAGGACACACAAGTGAGCCCTCACGAGACAGGGAATTGGCAGGATTATGGCTGTGGCACAACACGGGAAGAGGGAAGCGGTTTGTGCAAGACGATGTCGGGAAGGATTGACCACGGTTGGGCAGAATGGGGGGTGCAGGAATGCGAAACGGTGAGGTTGGGGGCACCATGGTAGTGTGAATGCGGGATGACAGGGCTGATGGGGAGGAGGTGGTGCACAAAGGGGGTGATACAGTGAGGCCATGGCATGAGGACGCAGAAGGTACTTGGCTGCGGAATGAAGTAACAGATGGTGAGGGGACGCAGCACGGGGCCGCAGGAGAGGAAGTGTGTCTGCTGTGCGAGGCAGCAGAATGTGTGGGGATGCGGCACGAGGAAGGAGAGGGCGCATGTCCGCGACCTAAGGAAGCAGAGGGCAAATGTTTGTGGCATGAGGAAGCAGAGGGCGACGGTCTGTGGCACGAGGAAGCAGAGGGCGAAGGTCTGCGGCACGAGGAAGCAGAGGGCGAAGGTCCACGGAACGAGGAGGCAGAGGGCGACGGTCCGCGGCACGAGGACGCAGAGGGCGACTGTCCGCGGCACGAGGACGAAGAGGGCGACTGTCCGCGGCACGAGGACGCAGAGGGCGACTGTCCGCGGCACGAGGACGCAGAGGGCGACTGACCGCGGCATGAGGACGCAGCGGGCGACTGTCTGCGGCACGAGGACGCAGAGGGCGACTGTCCGTGGCACGACGATGCAGAGGACGACTGTCCGCGGCACGAGGACGCAGAGGGCGACTGTCCGCGGCACGAGGACGCAAAGGGCGACTGTCTGCGGCACGAGGATGCAGAGGGCGACTGTCCGCGGCACGAGGACGCAGAGGGCGACTGTCCGCGGAACGAGGACGCAGAGGGCGACTGTCCGTGGCACGAGGACGCAGAGGATAACCGTCCGCGGCACGAGGACGCAGAGAAGGACCGTCCGCGGCAAGAGGACGCAGAGGACGACCGTCCGCGGCACGAGGACGCAGAGGACGGCCGTCCGCGGCACGAGGAAGGAGAAGGTGACTGTCCGCGACATGAGGAGGCAGAAGGGGAATGTCCACGACATGAGGAAACACAACGGGAATGTCCGCGACACGAGGAAGCAGAATGAGAATGACCGCGACACGGGGACGCAGAAGGCATATGTCTACGACATGAGAAAGCAGAAGGTGACTGTCCATGGTTGGAAGAAGCAATGTTTGCATGTGTGTGGTACGAAGTCGCAGACTGTGCATGGCTGTGGTTTGATGAATGAGAGGGGGCATGGCCACGGAAAGAAGCAGCAGAGGGAGTGTGGCCACGGCACGAGGTACCAGATGGTGACAGGCTGCGGGCTGAGGTCGGAGGGGGTGTCATACTATGGCAGGTGGGAAGAGATGCTCTATGGCCACGGCATGAGGCAGCAAAAGGCACAGAGCCGCGGAATGATGGAACGGAAGGCGATTGGCTGCGGGGCGATGCGGCAAAGGGTGCACGGCTATTACATGATGAGGCAGAGGGCACGTGGCCTCGGCACAAGACAGCAGATTGTGTGTGGCCACGGCAAGCAGCAGAGGGAGTGAGAACACGGAGTGAGGCAGCAGAGGCGGTGGGGTTGCGGGACATTGCAGTTGATGCATGGCGGCAGGAGGCAGCAGCCGGTGTGCGGATGTGGCATGATGGAGCAGTATGTGCCTGGCCAAGGCCCTGAGGAGCCAAGTGGGAAAGGGCACTGGATGGAGAAGCTGATGGGGAGGATGTGCTGGATGGAGGAGCTGACAAGGAGAGTGCGCTGGATGGAGGAGCTGATGGGGAACGGGCACTAGATGAAGTAGTGGACATGGAGCGAGCGATGGAAGGAGGAGCTGACAGGGAGCGGGTGCTCAGTGGAGGAAATGATGGGGACTGGGTGCTGGAAGGAGCAGCAAATGGGAAGCGGGTAAGAGATGCACAGTGTCGAGAAGTCAATGGGTTGGGGGTGCTGAGAGGAGGAGCTGACAGGGACCAGGCATTGTGCAGAGTCCTCTGGGATGGGGAACTGCATGGAGGAGCCGACAAGGAACGGGCACCATGTGGAGGAGTTGACAGGTAATGGGCATTGCGCAAAGGAATTGACGGAGAAAGGGCACTGCACATTGAAACCAATGGTAAGCGGTCACTGTACGAGGAAGCTGACGGGGACAATACGCTGCGCAGAGGAGCGGACGGAGAACAGGTGCTCCGTGGAGGAATCAAAGGGGAATGGGTGCTGGAAATGGGAGCCACTGTCGAGTGGATATTGCTTGGAGGCGCCAAAGGGGAGTAATCGATACTTGGAGGAGCCGATGGGGATCGGGCAATTATCAGAGGAACAGATGGGGAACAGGTGACACCCAGGGGAGTGGATGGAGTGTGAGCAATGCTTAATGGAGTCGACTTAGAACAGTTTGTGCTGGCAGCTGAAGGTGAGGTGGTGATAATTGCAGGAGCTGACAGGGAGTTCGTATTGCATGGAAGACCGAATGGAGAAAGGGAGCTACCCACAGGAACTGACAGAGAGGAACAGCTGTCAAGCAGAGTCAATGCTGGGTTGCTGCGCAGAAGAGCGGATGGTGAGTGGTCGCTGCCCTCAGTTGCTGAAAGGGAGGGGCAGCTTCTCGGAAGAGGCGACGAAGAGGGGTCGCTGCTAAGAGGAGCCAACATGGAGGGGTAGCTGGCTGGAGTAGTCGACACGAAGGGGTCGCTGCCCGGAGGAGCCGACGGGAAGGGGTCACTGCCTGGAGGAGCCGACGGGAAGGGGTCGCTGCCCGGAGGAGCCGACGGGAAGGGGTCGCTGCCTGGAGCCGATGGGAAGGGGTCGCTGCCCGGAGCCGACGAGAAGGCGTCAGTGCCCGGCGGAGTCGACGAGAAGGCGTCAGTGCTCGGCGGAGTCGACGGGAAGGGGTCACTGCTCGACGGAGTTGACGGGAAGGGGTCACTACCCGGCGGAGCTGATGGGAAGAGGTTGCTGCATGGGGGAGTCAAATGGGAGCAGTCGCTGCCCTGGGGAATCGACCAGGAGTGGTCACTAGCCGGAGGAGCCAATCGGGAGGGCTCGCTCCATGGAAGAACTGACGGGGAGGATTCACTGTCCAGAGGGTCGTGGTCACTGCCTGGAAGAGCCGACAGGGATAAGTCGCTACCTGGAGGAGCTGACAAGTCGTTGTTGTTGCTGCCCAGAGGAACTGAAGAGGGGCTGCTGCCTGTAGCTGCAGAGAGGCAGGCATTTCCCAGAGGAGCTAATGAGGAGTCCACGCTCGGACGAGCCGACGTGGAAGAGTCGCTGCCCAGAGGAGCCCACTGGGGGGGATCACTGTCTGAAGTAACCAGTAGGGAGGGTTCGCTACCCAGAGGAGCAGATGGGGAGGTGTCGCTACCCTGAGAAGACAAAGGGGAGGTATCACTGCTCATCAGAGCTGACAGGGAGGGGTTTCTGGCTGGAATAGTCGACAGAGAGGGATCGCTGCTTGGAGGCGGTGACGGTGAGCAAGTGATGCCTGGAGGAATCGATGTGGCAGTAATTCGGTGGAAAGAAGTGGAATGAATGTCGTCGTGGTTTGACAGATCTGATGAGTCAGGGACAGGAGAAGAAAGTCCGACTTCTGTGCTAGCACATGTTGGGCTAGATTTGTTATGTGTACGGAATACCTTGCTCGGAGAAAATCCGCGGAATAACTGGCTGGGAGATGGGTGGCTGCAGTGCACCTGGTTGGGAGAGGTGCGGCCACGGCACACCTGGCTGGGATTTGGGCTGCTGCGGCAAAACTGGCCCGTCGAGGATCGGCTGATTGGCAACTGGCCTGCTGACGCTCGGCCCCTGCACAACTGGTCTGCCGAGGCACGGCTGCGGCCTGTATGGCCTGCCGAGCCACGGGCAATCTGGCCTGCTGAGCCACGGCCACGGCCGCGGCCAATCTGGCCTGCCGAGCCACGACCGCGGCCCACCTGGCCTGCCGAGCCACGGCCGCGGCCCATCTGACCTGCGGAGCCACGGCCACGGCCCATGTGGCCTGCAAGGCCACGGCCACGGCCCATATGGCCTGCGGAGCCACGGCCACGGCCCATATGGCCTGCCGAGCCACGGCCCATTTGCCCTGCTGAACCACGGCCGCGACCCATCTGGCCCGCTGAGGCACGGCCGCGGTACAACTGGGCTGCTGAAGCACGGCCGGGGCATAAATGCCTGGCTAAAGCTTGGCCATGGCACAAGTGGCTGGGTGAGGATTGAGAATGGAGCATTGTTGTGGCAAGGGAGCAGTTGTGGTCATGGGGCAACTGGTTGGTGTTGGCGTATTTTGGAATATGGTTTACCGATGTGGGAAGAGTTTGGAGAGGATGTGAAGAGGAAAGCTCCTGTCTCTTGTTTACTGGAGAGACAAATGTATGGTTACTCTTCAGCAAAGAAGCAAGAGCAGGGCCACGACTCAATGAAGTGTGCTTTTCATTATTGCCCAACATAGAGTTGTGTTGGTGATGAGACATGAATGTTGACTGTTGGCGGCTCCTGCATTCCAACAGAGAAGGAAGTGCCATCTCATTTTCTAATGAAGAGTCTGGTGCAGCGTCCTGTTGTAACGGGGAAACTGGTACATCATCTGTTTCCAACGTGGAGGCTGGTGCAGCGTCCTTCTCCAACACCGAGGTGGCCACAACGTCTGGTTCCAGCATAGATGTGGATGCAATGCCTGGTTCCAATGTGGAAGTGGGTGCAATGTTTGGTTCAAATTCAGAGGTGGGAACAACGCCCGGTTCCAACGTGGAGGTGGGTGTAAGACTTGGATTCAAAGTGGAGACGGCCACAGCACCCGGATACAATGTCGAGGTGGGCACAGCACCCGGATGCAATGTCGAGGTACATGCGTCTTCCGGTTTCAAAGGATAAGCGGATGCAGCTTCTGTTTCCAAAGTGGAGGCGGGTGCTGTGCCCTGATGCAAAGGAGAGTCAGGTATAATGCCCAGATCGAAGTGTGAGGCAAGCGTGGGATCAGGATTTAACAATGAGTTAAATACAGGATTGCAATCAACAGATGAAGCATGAGCATGGTTGCGATTCATCTTTGAGCCAACTTTAAAGTCATAGTTCCTTCTCCAGTTTTGCACACGATCACGGTCCACTGGCTTTGCACTGCTTGGAGAAGCATCAGCACTGGCACGATGCCTTTTTTGGTCTGAACGCTGGCGATTAATAACCAGGCGAGATAAATGCATGTCAATATATGCAGCTGGCATCCTGTGTACCCGGCGATAATGCCGAATAAGACTGTATGAACTACTCAATACACCACTGCAGCTAATCAGCATGCATGCATGCTTGCTATTCAGGTGGCTACATTTGCAAATTTCCAGAGTATCTTCACTCGACTTGAGAATGGAAGGTGGGAGTTCGTCAACTTCTGTGTTGCCATCTATGACTGTTGTGCCATTGCATAAATCAATCCATTCACCTGACTCTCCCCTCACAAGTTGAATGATAGGTTTTGGATGGGTTTTGGCAACTGCGTGATCGTGCTTGCGCCGCATGTGACGCCTCAGTGTTGCTGATGTGTGGAATGCCCCTGTGCAATTCTCCATACCACACAAGTATTTCATCGATTGTGATGTGGGTTGCTCTGCAGTTGAAGCCTTACTGAGATGTGCAGGCCAGCCTTTATTTTTTTTGGTCAACCTTTTATTTTTGGAATTAACAGCCGCACCCAAGCAGGGCGAAGCCCCTCTCAGGCCTGTCTGAACAGGCTTTGAAAGGTCATTCTTCACTGCAGGTTCAGCAAAAATTGTAGCAGGGGAGGGAACATTTGAATTATCTTCAGATGTTGGCATAGGAGTGAAGCTATTTTCCACAGGTTGGGGCACTGAGGACTCACCAGAAAGGCAAGCAGCTGCATTAGATATAACTTGGAATCCTGGAGGTGACTGCTTTTGTGGTGACTCGACACTCCCGAAACCTTCTGCGTGCTCATGGCGAGAAAGATTTGAATAGCAAGTGAAAGAACCCAAGGAGTTAAGGTGCTCACGGAATTCATCTGCATCGTCTGGAGCTATGTAATGCTGAACTTCATCAGAACTCAAATTGTGATAGTCACGGTAATGATCGATAAGCTTGGTGAAATTTACAAAATACTTCCTGCACTTCGTCATATTACACATATAAGGACGTGTTGCCTTTTCACAAGTGTTGCCATTGAGTTGTGAAACATCATCGTTCTCCAGTTTAATGCTAGTTGCTGGCATCTTACCCTTCTGCATTATCTGCATCATCTGTGCACGAGATTCGGCATTCAGTGCAGGAGGATTCTCACAGGATGTGCTGCATTCAGCCTCAGAAGACTTTCCTGCAGCTTGCAGTCTCACCTTGCTCAGTTCTGATTGCACTGAATCTGGAAGATTAGGGTTAGCCAGATCATCCTGGTTACCAAAAGGAGACAAAGAGGAAATCTGTGAAGAAAAGGAAGGGTGAGAAGGTGGATGTATCTGACCCTTGCAATCAGTATCTGTAGCCACACTTGGTGCCACCTGGTCAACAGGCCCTGACTGCCGCCCAATCATGCAGAAGGAGGACGGTAGTAGCTGCGTATTAGTTTGACTAGTATCTTCCGACGTCAGCTCCCCAAGGTCCTTCTGTCCATATGCTGGCAAATTCCTGGTTGGGCTCTCCTGTTTGACTGCACAGCTGACGTGTGATATCACCTCCTGTTTGATTGGGCTGCTGAGATTTGTGGCAATTGATTTCAGAGATTCACTGCACAACTTATCAAGCTCTTCACCTGTTATCCTGTGAACGCTGCGGTAATGGGAGCGTAAATTTGAATTACGTGTAAACGCCTTGGTGCAAGGCGAGAGGAAACAGTGGAAGGGTGTGAATGATGACTTGCAATGATTGAGATTGCCGACACCCTCACGGCTGTATCCATGCGTCTTCATGTAATGATTGACTAATGCACTGCGTGTCAGAGCATTGTACTTGCATCCCTCCAAGTGGCATATGAATGGGCGGATCAATACCTTCATGTTAACATCCGTAGCACGTTTTCGATGTCTCGCAGATTTGCGCTTTCGCGGTGTCGACGTCTCTTCGTTATATTTGCTGTCTGTGCCGCTGGCATCCTCATGTGCTTCGGAAAATGCTCCGAATAAATCGTCCATGCCAAGATTACAGTGAGAATCATCATTGCTATCAGAACCGGTGCCCCAGTATAAAGAGTTGTAGGGATTGTCTGAGGATGTCCAGTCCACTCCATCTCTGTCATCATCTTCACCATGAGCTTCACTGTTCTCCAAATCCATCTGTCTCACTGTTTCCAAGATCTCACTCACACTGATCTCACCAAAGATATTGCTTTCACAACTTGTCCCATCTGCTTGAAGATCTGCTGCAAAGCTCGATGAATGCTCGGCCAGTGATTCATTGGGATAACTCAAAGGAAGAGTTCCACTTTCGGTGCATTTAGTGTGGATTGAGTTGCTGGGATCTTTGTTGCAACTGTCACTGTTGTTGGCTGTGGCTTTTTGCATGGACTGTGACTGCTGGTACTGAAATGAGACACTCTGGAGAGGTAAGTGAGTGTTTGTAACTGAATTGCTATATGATGGGGCACAGTAAGGATATGAAGAAGACCTGGGTGGATCCTGAGTCGAAACAACATGTGGGGATTGTGCGGGATGATTTAGATTCGAACCAAGACCATCATAAGATGTTATGGGAGGTTCGGAAGAGGAAAACAATGTCTGTACGGGTTTCCCAAAATTAGGCTCATACGGATGTGGTGGTGGCTCAGTATTTGTATTCAAAGATGCATGGTAGGGCTCAGTTGTGGGAATATGTGTAGTGTGTGCGTTGGTGTCACGGTGTGGTCCGTAGGAACCTGAAGAACTGGAACATTTCCATTCAGGTTGATCGAGTTGTGTGGAGTGTTGGCTTGGGGTATCAAAAGCAAGCATTTTGGTGAAGGGTTTCGTCTCAAAACGTTGGCAAGGCAAAATGGGTTGTGAAAAAGGAACCTGTGGGACGTCATTAATGAAGCTCCTCTCAACACACGCACGTGAGGAGGTCTTATCTGGCTCTTTAATTGCCTCGTCTATTTCTAAAGTAACTTTTTCTTTGGAAAATGGAGCTACACAGTCACCAACAATCCTCTCATCAGAGGCATGTCTGATTTCTGGCGTCGTATCTCCTGCTTTATCTTCGATCCTCTCAACAATTTCCACTTTAGGACGGTTGGCAGTGATGTCCACCTTCGTGTCTCCACTGCTTGTTGTGTTTTGCAGTGCATATGGCAGGGAAGCCCCTTTCTCTCGTTTGATGCTCTTCACAAATATGGGAGTCTTGCTGGGCTTGTTCTTCGTTAAACACAAATGCTCCAGTGGCCCTTCAGCTTTGCGTTTGGTGGTGATGCGACCGCCAAGAGGCTTACCACTCTCGTACACCATGGAACAGTGGGTGCAGACAAACTTGCCATCCTACGTACAAAATGCAACGGCATTAGTTTCAATGTCAACTCAGCAAAAAAGTGAATTCAAAAATAACTACAAGAACTCGATGAATGGAACATTCAAGTACATTGATATAAATTACAGTTAAAACGAGAGTTCATAGAACACAATACCCCATGCAGTTTTTAAGTACATACACTTCAATTGCATTGCAAACAGAAGATGCTGCCATGCCAGTAATGTAACAAACGATCTGCTGGCAGTTCGGTGAACATAAATCAAATTTAATAATCATGATCATCATTATCATTCTCCATGAGAAGTTTTCCCACCATCTGCATTCATATGTGCCATTTTGAATGGTAATGACAAGTAGCAAAAATGAAAAAAAACAACACAAGTGGTACTCAGTACATGATCTACTATTAGCAATGACATCATACCACCAACATTCAGTGCTAAAACAAACAAGCTCAAATGAGCTAAAATCCTCGTCCTCTTAATGATGATGTCATAAAAACGAATATGATGTAATTGTGATGTATCAGGTTTGCGATAAATTATCTGTGCTAATGCCCGGCTTGATTCCCGCAAACAAAATTCAAACAGCTTGCCAAGTTCGGAGATAATGGTATAGGCGATTTCCATTAGCGGCGATATTACGACGTCAACATTTTTTTCGAGGAAGAATTTCCAAAATCGGAGATGGTTACTGCCTGCACGTGGGCTTTCTGCATATGCATGGCAAGTTTCACGAAGATCCGATGAAAACTCTGGGTTGTGAAACAAAAAATGTCAAAAAATAGGAATAACGTCATAAAAATTGATATGACGTCATAGTGATGTATCATATGTGCAGTAATTCATTTTGGCTAATGCCCTGTTCGATTCCCGCAAACAGATTTCAAAAAGCTTGCCTAGTTTCGGAGATAATATTGTTACGTTTGAGGGGGGGTATGCATTCAAAGGGTAATTAGGATGTTTAATTAGGTATGCCATGCTGTTCGAGTTTACCAGGATGTCGATGTAATAAGTAGCAATTCAGTGGTGATAAGTTGTCTAGTAAATGTCCATTTCTTCAAGGGGGAAATGATAATTGTCACGTAATTAGATAGGGACACGGGATAGGGTAAGTGTGTCTGCGTAAACCCCTTTTAGTAGTCCCTGGAGGCTTGCCGTGACGTCACAGGACAGTGCTGCGGATGGCTCCGCCCCGTGATCACGATTGGAGAAAGGCGACGGCGCAGGACCAATAAAACGGCTCGATTGGAAGTGACGAGGACGGGAGGATAAAAAGGTTCTGTTCGGGGTCGAAAAGGAAGAGGAAGAAGATCGGGACAGAAAAACTGTTCTGGTGGAGGCTGTTGTGCTGGGAGCGTGCTGTGTTGTTGCGCTGATTCGGCCCTGGTTTCATCGTGTCTTGTAGCCTTGCTGAGCCTCGTGCCTCACCTTGGTTGGCTCTGGGGTTCTGCTGACTCGGAGTACGGGGTCGAACGGCGGGCGGACCTGCCTCCATCTCCTGCTCGCAATTTGGTGCCAGAACTGGTTCCCTGGCGGCTGTGAGCAGACTTGGGCCAAGACCAGGAGGTCGACAGCACCACGGTGTCTCCTGCCCCCCTGACGAGAGCAGGGCCAGCTCGTCCAACGCCAATCCAGGGACTGTTGTGTCCACACCACGGGCCAGCCTGACCACCAGGACCAGCTACGTTGTGTGTGTGTGTGTGTGTGTGTGTGTGTGTGTGTGTGTGTGTGTGTGTGTGTGTGTGTGTGTGTGTGTGTGTGTGTGTGTGTGTGTGTGTGTGTGTGTGTGTGTGTGTGTGTGTGTACCTGGCACCTTAGAGGGTTTGAGATTTGTATATTCATTGGAATTGTCTGTGTTTTCCCCACGCCCGAACCCACACCACCATCCCGTCGAATCGCCCCGGATCCCTCTTCTTGCCGAGTCTTGTTATTTCTGGTTAGAGAAATAAACGTTATCAACTCAGTGAAAAGCGACTCGTGCCACCTTCCTCGTCCCGTTTGCGGTAGAGTGATTAGAACCGCCATCTTTGGGTTGTAGAGGATAAACCGCCTCCATCGTTTCGGCTCATTCTACGTTAGCGGGACTGTTCAAGTCCCGTGAAAGTCACAATATTTTAGGCGATTTCCATTAGCGGAGATATTTTGACGTCATAACTTTTTTTCTTGGAGGAATTTTCAAAATTGGAGATGGTTACTGTCTACGCAAGGTATTTTTACATATATATATATATATATATATATATATATATATATATATATATATATATATATATATATATATATATATACACACAATCATTCTAACCGAGTCATGACAGGGATCACAGGGAACGACCATCAATTGCTTTGAAGTATCATATACTTTCATTTTCAACTGGGCCTGAGGGGAAGAAACAAGTGCTGCTGTTGCTGCACTGAAGAGGAAATTGAAAGCCTAAGTCAGGTTAGTGAACACTGTGTATTTGAACTCACTTATTGATTGTATAATACATTACAAATGCTGATTTTCGAACCTATATGCCATACGTACATGTACATTATTGCTCATATCTCAGAAACTATTGGAGTGCCCATCACAAAATTTATGTGGAAGCTTCTTGACATCATAAGGTACCTCTGGCATGAATTTGAGGAAATTTGAAGGATACATTTTTTGGGGATTCACGATTGAAGTTTATATTTTGTGAAAACTTTTTTGTGGTTGGAGGTAGGAAAATGTTTCCCAGACAAATTCATAGGGCATGAAAATACCTTTAAAATGACACCAAAACCAGCTGTCTAGGTGTTATACTTTTAGAGATATGGCCATTTGAATTCGCGACATTGTGCTAATTAGTCCAAAGTTCGTTAGTCTGTATCTCACTAAATAAGAGGCTGTTAGCAAAAATATTTGAGTTCTAGCCGTTTTTCATGGGTCCCAATTGGTTCCCAAAGTTTTACAAAAATCTGAGAGATGACGGCAAATTCTTTGATGATTTGACATGGAATGACCCAGTACAGTGGTGCTCATTTCGCCAACCTCGGAAGGATGACAGGCTTAGTCAACCCTCTGGTGTTAATTCAGCAGCCAACGGGGCTTGAACTCAGGACCCTCGGATCCCAAGCCGCCGCCATAACCACTAAGCCAACACCAGGCTTATATATATATATATATATATATATATATATATATATATATATATATATATATATATATATATATATATATATATATATATATATATATATATATATATATATATATATATATATATATATATATATATATATATATATAGTTACGGCTGTGGAAATTCGCATTACACCATAAAGGGTCCTAAAGTGAGATAGTTCGGTAAGTTCATGTGTAGTTAGCCCAAACGCATTGTATAGAGGGAATATATGTGATCCAGTCGGGCTGCGATTCTTCAGTTCGTCGTTTTTCTTTTGCTGTCGTTAATTTGGTGCAAGAACAACAACGAACATCGCCACAACCAACATCTCAACGATCACGCCATTCACTACAAGACGCCAACAATCACGCCATTCACACCACGACGCCACCTTCCACAACTACGCTACCACATCTTTGCCACTCGCCATTCAACGAGCACCGTGCGGTCACGATCTCCGCGGGACGGATGCAACGGAGCGGAGTGGCAGCTTAAATATCTCCCGCCCAAAACGCCCGTGCTTTGGCATTGGGGAGGGGCGATTTGAGCCAGAGGTCAAAGGTGAAAAAGGTGGGGGCCTGATTTTGGGGGAATAATTCCCTGGCCCCGAGCCAAAACCGACTTTCCTTGTCCCCCGCACGGCGCGGGGAGGGGGGAACGAGAGGGCACGCCCCTTTTTGGGAAGCTTCCAGAAGGGAGGTGGAGCCAGCCAGAAACAGGGCAAAGGGCGGAGCCCCACCCTACAAAAGGGTGGGTGTGAAGAGTCGTTGGTTGTTTGTGCCCGAAAGAGAATTGTGAAGAGTGGGCGTGAAGAGTTAGAGTTGGGCTCTTGTTTGGTTGGTTGTTCCCTTGTCCCGGTTCGAGTTGGGCTCTTGTTCGGTCGGTTGTCGAGGGGTGGAGAGTCCTTGCTCTTGGTGTGTGCATCGGATCACCCTGGGAGAAGCTCGAAACTAGGAGAGGCTCGAGACTGTCGGAGCAAGGATAGTACTGTGTGTGTATCGTCCGTTCTGTTCGTGGTTCGGTTGAGCACGGGGCTTCTCAAGCCAGTCGGTGCAGTCCCTGGATGGAGCGCCTGCCATTCCCCACCCCGTCCGCACCGAGATAGCGGCAAAACCCAGTCGAGTTCCCCCAAAAACCCCGTCCGAGCTGTCGGGTGGACGACGCGAGCTACGCGCGGCACGAGCTCGGTGCACCACGTCGGAGGGACTCGAGGCTGCGGTCGCCAAGGCTGGACGACGCGCCCAGGGAAGTCGCGAATTCTTTTCTTTTGGGGTTTTTGTGTAAATGTCAGTGAGTGGCGCCAGTCTGTGAAGTAAAACTGTGTAAGTGTTGCCGTGTGTAAGACCTATTCGGTAGTAGATCTGCGTTTGTGCATTGCTTTTGTTTCTTTACCACTGCATACGTGTGTTTCTTTGGTTTTATTGTATTCCTGTGTATTGCTTTTGGTGTATTACTGTATTATACGTGCCTTCCGTGCTGCCGTGTGGTGCGGAATAAATGTGCTTGTCCAATTGTTCCCACTTTGCTTCGTCTCCTTCTTTTAATTGACTCTCCATCCTGCATCACGTAAGGGATTCGTAGTGGGTTTCAACATCCCGGTAATTAATCGGAACCGTCAAGGCCGTCGATAACTCCGCTCGATTATCCCTGTAATACGGAACGAACCGCTTAAGCGGTTCATGTCCGGAGTCGGCCTGTGGCGTGGTCCCATCCCTCGGCAGATTACCCGTGCGAGTACCATAGGTATATCGACTTTCGGCGATTTACCCTATCGCGCGCGGGTGGACTGCGGACCGGGTGGTGGTGGGGTTAAACCCCCACCCGTGACTGGTTTCTGGCGGTAGTCCCAGGAGGGTCACGACTGAATTGTCCGTCCGGTGGGCGACGCGGTCGCGATTCGAGTCACGTGGCTGATCGCACGCCGGCGGGCGCAAATTCGCAACATTGGTGTCAGGAGTGGGATACGAACTCATCCCCCTCCTAGCAACATTGGTGTCAGTGAGCGGGAAACAAACTCTCCCGTGTCCAAGCTAAATTCACGGGAGTCGGTTCAGGGGTGAGTGGAGCGACCCCCGATTCCCTCCAAATTACGAGCTTTTTAAAATTAATCCCGTTGCGTGAAATAAGATGGAGTCTCAAAGCGAGCGGGTGCCGGGGGTATTAGATATGTGTAGTAATATAGAATACATGGCCCGGGATGGTACTTTTTGTAATTTAAATCCACCGAGGAGCTCAACCTCATTTATTGAGCACGGACTTTGCCGGCAAACTGAGTCGCACAATGGCGGCGCGATCACACCTCAGCGCAGCACGGAGCGAGCGGCTATTTATAGCGCGGCGAACGGCACGTCACGAGGCGAGTGTTTTCAGACACCGTTTCAAACCACGTGGTCATGGCAGGCGAGGTCAAGCATGCCTACGCTGGACATTGGCAGGCTTTGGAAAGAATTGAAGGAAGAATGGAGGACCGAGCTCGAAAAAGAAAAACGGAAACACGATCTGTAAGTAAAACAATTAAAGAAAGAACTATTGGAAAAGTCAAGACAGGCCAAGGAACTAGAGGGAAAAGTGGGGGAAATAGAATTGAGGATCCATAAGTGGGAACAAGGGACGAGCGAGAGAATGGAGGAGGAGCGAATTAGTAACTCCAGGGATAGAAAGCACATGGAAGAAGAATGGAAAAAAAATTTGGAACAGACAAAATGTGAACACGATTTTGAAATAAAGCGATGAAAGCGAGAAGTAGAAGAAGGCATTCGGAAAAGAAAAAGCTTGGAAGGGGAGGTAAAAAGAGAACTGGAAGATAGAGAACAATTGAAAGAAAGAGCAAGCTTGGAGTATGGTGAGGTGAGCAGGGAAAGGGATGAGATGTGCAAGAAAAGGAATGAAGAGAGTGAGGAAAAATGGAAAAAAAGTTTATGAGATACTGGAAGACGAAACCAAAGAGAGGAAATTACAAAACGAACTGAGGACGTTAAAAGGGGAAAGGAAGAGAACTGAGAATGAAAGGTTGAGGAACCACACTTTACAGATCGAACAGCTGGAAGCAGAGGCCAGATTAAAGAATGAGGAACAAGAAAGAGTACTGAAAGAACAAAGAATGAGACAAGAGAAGGAAGTCAGCCAACTGAAGGAAACCACGAGATTGCAGAATGAGGAACAAGGAAGACAGTGGAATAGGAAATACAAAGAACAAGGAATGAGACAGGAGAAGGAAATCAGTCGATTGAAAGACACAACGAGATTGGAGAGTGAAGAACGAGAGGAACAATGGGATAGAAAACAAAAGGCACATGAAGCCGAGGTTGACCAATTGGAAGAAAAGGCAAGGCTGGAGTGCGAGGAGATAGACAAAGAACAGCGAATGAAACACAAAAGGGAAGTTAACCAAATGAAGCAAACCATGAAACAAGGAAGAGTAATGAGAGAACAGCGAATTAAACACAAAAGGGAAGTTAACCAAATGAAGCAAAGCATGAAACTGGAGAAGGAAGGACAGGAGAGGAAACAAGGAAGAGTCGAGAGAGAACATTGAATGAAGCACAGGAAGGAAATGACCCAATTGAAAGAAACGATGAGATTGGAAAATGAAGAGCAGGGGAAACTGTGGGGTAGAAAACAAGAACAATGTGAGTTTGAAATTAAACAACTAAAATGGGGAGCAAGATTGGAGTCCGTGGAGATTGAAAAACTACGGAGGGAGAACGAAGAACTCAGGAAGTTCCGAGAGGAGGAACGACTCAGAAGGAGCCAGGAAGTAGAACAACGCAATAAGGTGGGATGTGTGACAGCACCACAAGGAGCAATGTCGGTGGTGCAGGACTTGATCGACACCACTCGTCGGAAGAAGGAACAGTAAGGACCAACCCTAATAAAGGAGACACAAATAAAAATGGAGAAAAGGGATGCAACAGAAACAAAGAAGGAAGTAGAAGTATTGCCAGAGACACGGGAGATAGACCGAGTCGAGAATGAATTAAATAGACACGAAGAGACAACAGAAATAAAAATGTACAGAGACACGGGAGATAGAGGAGAGACTGCATGATAAAGACGGGGTTAAAGGAACAGAACACACATACATTAAGTTAGTGGAAGATAATGGGGGCGAGCTGGCGGACTGTCTCGTGACCCGGTGCAAGCAGCTGGATAGCCTTCTTCGGGAACGGAGGGAGACGCTATTCTCCCTTGAAGCTGATCACGACCAGGTGGGTTCGGTCGTGTCAAGCGAGTTCGAGGGGACGAGTGCTGTGGACAGGTGCACGTGCAGCTTGGGGGGTATAGAGACCCCGGAACCCCTTGTAGTGGCACAAATCCCCGTTGTGAATGTCCCGGTGTGTGTGGTGAAAGGGGTGAGTGCGCCCCCGTGTGTGAGTGGTGTGGTCACGAGTGTGCCGGAGTGTGTGCTTCCCAGTGCGCCGTGTGTGAAGGAAGCATGGTGTGCGAGAGGAACAGCGTGTGTGAGGGAGATGACGGGCAGCATGCGGGAGCACGCCACCACGTCTCCCGGTGTGAATGTCATGGAGAGATGTGTGGGTGTCGTAATACGCAGGTGTGCGTGGGTTGAATGGCGACGACGACGGCGACAGAGGGACAAAGGCCGAGTAGCGGCCGTAGCTGTAATGGGGACCGCGCCGGGTTTGCCCAGCAGTGAGCACGAGGTGCGTGCTGTGGTACGCACGAGGCCGCCACGTGCGCGCTTGCGGGAGTGAAACCCGGTCCGTAAACGCCAGCGGTGAATGTTGCCGATCCCGCGACGGACAAAAGCCAGGCAGGATTACGGATTTGGACCGGACGGGTTCTCCACGCGAGCTTGTGTTAAGCTCCAACGGGCAGAGCACATGTGTTCGTGTGGGGAACCCCTCGAAACGCGAGGCTTGTTTTTTTAATGCGCAGAGTGGCGTCATGGCTGCGTGTATGGTTGGAATCCGGCAGGGGGGTGAATCCCTGCCGGATGGTGCCGTCCAAGAGGGACGAGGTACGCGAACAGCTGCCATGACGTCACGCCAAAGGTGCGCGGCTGTGAATTGTCACGCTGGTGCTGCGTGAGAAAAAAAAAGCAAGCCTCGCTTCGAGTGAACAGGATTCCCAGGCAAAGGGTGGAAGACCCCCTTGCTGGGCACAGGATGATCACTAGTTAGGGGGAAGGGTGAGCTTAGCGAGACCAGCTTCATGGGGCAGGGGTAAGTCCTCATGGGACCCGTGGAATGGATTAGTTAGAGGGATGTTAGTGAGATTTAGGTTGGGAAATGGGCAATGACAGTTTGAGGACAGAGACAGACTTTGGATGTGTAGAGGGGACGTAGCTTAGCTACGTAGTGTTAAATGGAACGTGCTGTAGTTTAAGGGACGACGAGGGAGCACGAGGTAGTTAGGGGATTTAGTGAGCAGGAATGGCAGGATTCAGTGATGTCTGAGTTGAAGAGTTGTGAGGTGTGAAAGGAAACATGTTGAGTGAGTGAGGCCAGCGGGTCTGCGTGTATGGAGTGATTGTGGAATGCATGGTAAGATGAGTGATTGGGGGGGGGAGTGATTCCCACCCAAGGGACCCCGGGGTCAGTGTAGAGTGAGTTAGTGGGTTAGTTAAATTGACAAAATGGAGGTCGTATTGTTGTTGGTGGGAAAGTAGGCTCTAATTATGTCTTGTTAATTACGTAACACGCCAGTACACAAACACCACACACAAAAAAGTCCTGGTGAAGGTCTACAATGTCTGATTGCTCTTTTTCTTGTTTTAATTACTGTCATGAGTATTGACTTATTCATACATATAGTTATGTTCTGTATGAATTTATGTAATTCGTATGTCTTTAGTTATTTACTTTGGTTAGCTTGGGATGACCGAAAATTACTGCCCAGGAACACATTCTCAGTTTTTAATATAATGCCAATGGGAAAAAACGTTTTTGATTTGCACTTGGGTTTTCAGGAACGCATCTTGAACGTAAATTGTGGATACATTGTATATGCACATGCATACTTGGCTTGCAAATAGGAGTGGTGTATACTATAAGAGTTGGCAGTCAACGTGTTCTGTTGTTGCGTATGGCAGCTCGGCTGCCTGGTAGCTATCATTTCTTGGAAGGGCGGTTGTGCCGCTGATGCTGTGACCCTCTACCAGTACACTGGTACTCATTTCACCAATCTCGGAAGGATGACAGGCTGAGTCAACCCCACCTGGAGTTAATTCAGCAGCCAACGGGGCTCAAACTCAGGACCCTAAGATCCTAAGCCAGCCACCCTAGTCACTAAGCCAACACCAGGCTTAGTCAACGTGTTAAAGATCGTAAAAAAAAAAACATCTGGTGGTTTAGCACCACTGAAGTAGTCTTATACATCACCTTATACACTGTAATAAGACAATTGAGTCGCAGTTTAGGAGATTCAAAGAACCCCCAATACTGTACTGTCTCACATGCCACACCCTTTCATGCTACATATTGATACGTATCATGGTTCTTGGAAACATCATGACGACAATCTGTCTCCTACAGTCTTGAAGCATATCATTCAACTTAAATAAAGGTTTAAAGATGTTTAAAGGCAAATAAAAAAATAAATAAATACCAGGTTTTACCAACATTTTCCCTTGTGTCAATGACACCACCCTATCTAGCACATTACATGAGTGATTTGTGCCTGCTGTTTGTGCCATTTATGACATCCTCAAAAACAGTGTTTCCTGTTTGGAATTATTTTCAATTTTTCTTGATTGCCAGGCAGGCAAATTGAGAGCCAAATTACTGTTAACCAGAAAACTCGTCTTCATATTAGTGTTAAAAATATAATATTTTATTGAAATAAGTTGTTCCCCAATCACAATCTAATAGGATGGACAGAAGGACATAAACCAATTGCTTAACCCAGCTTTTTGCCTTGTGTGAGTAGGGTTAAGAAAAAAAAAGAAAAGAAATAATTTAACCCAAAATGTTACAACCTTGTGCTACACACTTTGGAGCAGGGTTTCACAGCACCTCATAAACACTCACCTGCATGATTGCTGGCCACTGTGCTTCCCAGTCATGCTTGCACCCTGTTGTTGGTTCCCTAACTTTGTTGGGTCGACCACGGCCTCGGCCCCTCCGGCCCCGGGGCTGCCTCTGGGATTCAGATCTCTCAATGTGGGGTGAGGGGTTCTTCAGAATAGTCGAAATATCAGCATTTTGTGCAGGAAGAGTTGGCTTGGGTGGGTTCTTGATACTATCCATGATGCTGTGTGATAGGGAACTCGTCGGTAAGCCACGAAGTTCCTCAGGCACAATATGCCTGGAGCGCACCAACGGAAGGCCCTGTCTGCCATGCATAGTTTCCAGATGCCGATGGAGGCTCTGAGGCCAGTTAAATGTACTAAAGCAGCTGTCAATGCCACAAAATAGCTTCTTAAGCGGCTTCTGAAGCTTCAATGATGTTCTCATTTGTACCGTTGAGGTCTTTGGAGTCCTTGTGGTGTTAGTCAGAGATCTCATTCTGCCTCGAGTGCTTGGAGGATGACCTCGTAAGCTGGGCCGCCCACGTGGTCTCTGTGGTGATGGAGGTGAAGAGGTTTCTGTCCCTTCACTGGTCTCACCAGGCACGTGAACCTCATAATGACTGGCCTCGTGCCGGTAAAGTAACTGCTTTCGTCCAAATATTTCGCCACATCCTGGGAAAGCACATTGACCACAGTACTTGAGATGAGAAGCAGAGTGTCTCACCAATTCCTCATTGGACTCAAAGCGAAGACTGCAATCCATTTGCGGGCATCCATAAGGGGCTGGACCAGAGTGCGAGATGAAGAGGTGATCATGAAGGTGCACTGTGCTCCCAAATTTACGTCGACAGTAACGACAACAGCGCCGACGCCCGGCTTGTAGCGCATCCATGGCCAGCTGTACATTTGCATTCATCGCATGTACAGTACGCACATGTGCCACAAGTGTCTTGAACATTTTGAATGCTTTATCGCACTGTAATGATGGACAGGGGTGTCGCCGAAGGTAACCGTCACACCCGATTGTTGGACCGAAATAATCCACAAGCACCTCTGTGGCTGTCAAATTGGTACCGTTAATGCGCTCGCGCCGGGAGCCATTGTGTGGAAAGAATGCATCGGATGAGTCATCCACATCAGAGGTACCATCGTCACTGAACGTGACAAAATCTGAACCGTAGAGCTGGTTCTTCTTCACCTTTCGGTGCAATGATGGTCGGGCTAGTTGTGGTGAACCACTTGAGCTAGAAGGCTCACTCTCGCTGCTTGCATCAGATTCTCGATGCAATGGCACTGCCAATGCAGGAGTCCAGTCTTTGTCCTGTGGGTTTTTACGAGGTCTCTCAACTAGTCTGTGTATCATGCGTGAAGATTTTGTCTGCTTTTCATGTGCCGTCCTTGACAATGCAGCCTTCCGTGCACGTCGAAGGTGAAGTCGTACATGCCAAGTGGCTTCCTCAATGTTTGAAAATCTCTTTGGACAGAGTGGACAGCCTGGTTGACCAGTGACAAAATGCTTCCTGGCATGCCGAACTATTCGAACTGAGCCTACGTCTCTTCGGCAAAGTCGGCAACGGTGCTTAGTACGAAGAGAAGGAATTTGAGGCCGATCAATCAATGACTTCTGCATGTCTTGTTTTAAAGCAGCAAGACCAGTCCCTCCTTGATTGTGTTGATGTTGTGCATTGATCGTGTAGCCAGGCATCAAGTTAGTGGCAGCTAATGCCTCACGCCAAGATATCCTGCCATCATCTGACAGCATTTTAACACCACTTCGATCCTTTTTCTCTTTGTCTTCCTCTTCTTCATGCTCCTCAACTCCAGGAGAGGTTTGTTCCTCTTTGACGGAGTCCCCTTCTGCTGGAACTAGCTTTGCAGTTTCCTCACTGGGAAGCATATTTAGACACTGTTGCCTGAGGGAGGTCCAGTCCCACAGCTCAGGGTCAAATGGCCAACGGGCTTTGAGAAGAAGAAGCAACTCACAGCGCATAGATGGTGGTAGGCTGCTACTGCACGTGGGTTTCGCTTCTGAGTTAGAGCTCGCCTGCTCAAGCGCTCGATAAGTAATGACCGAAATATCTTCAAAGAAATGTGTTAAGAGGCACGCACGGCCAACTTCGGCATCATCAGGCATCAGGCAAGCAAGGGTCAGGCACAATGACACCATCGCAGAGACGTGCTCCTCTGTCGCACTTTCACAACCATCTTCGGCTTGTAGACGAAGGCCACGGATACAAAGCTGAACACAAGCCTCAAGACCATCTGAAGGCACCTGAGCAACAGGGAGGAAACAAAGAATATAAAAGTCCTTCAGACATCTCTCCCAATTTATACATAGTCATCTCAGCGAGCTTTTATAAATAGGAGTAAGAATGGCATTCTCGGAAAATAAAAATAAATCAAAAGACAAGGACATGCTCCAAGTTTCTATACAGGAATGGACCATCAACAAATATTGGTCAATGGCCAATAAATTGCTAAAACGTCCAATTCACTTGATATCAAATTGGACAAGTTGTGTGAATCGTTCAACGATACAATACCATCAACTACAGTGCAAAAAAGCTGATCTAGCCATCAATGGATGGACATTGTCTTCCTTCTCCACAACTCACCTGCAAAATCCTTCCTCTTCTCCCCTCCCCTCCACTTTCTTCTCTTAACACGAATATGCCCCTTCTCTGCGTCCTCGCGTTGTCCGTTTATACAACACAGATTTTTACATGACATCCTGTGGCTTCAATTGCATAACATGTAAAGGCGTTTTGGGGATCTATTTTGTTACGGCGTTTTGGGGATCTATTTTGTTACACCGTCAACAGCCTGTGACTACATTTGAAACGCTTTCCAAAAATAAACGAAAACACAGTTTACACAAACGCAGTTAACTAACTAAAACCACTACTTGGAGAAACTATGCTTTTCTTGTTGATTTATAGTGAGGTACCTTATTAACAAAAATGCCAAGGACTGTTACACTGTGGACAAAAGCACAATTTTGTGAGCAAAGCTTTGCCCATCATGTATAAGGGTCAAAAAGAGGGTAAGCTCCAAAAAATCCGATGACAGGATGAGGAAGTGCATTAATGACGTCATAATGACATCACAATAGACTAACAAGATATAAGCACAAATTAATGTATAACATTAATGTTAACAATGTATAAGGTTGTGAAGTACTGTCCCGAGATTTTTTTTTTATCAAGAAACAGGTAATTGATATATAAGCCTTTTTAAGCTCACTTTGTTACAGTGATGTTATTGCTCAAATGAGTAAAAAAATAAATAAAACAAAACAAATGAAAACAAAACATAACAATTAGGGGATAAATGCAAGGGTGCCCGGTCTCAAATGTGATTTAACACCATGTTTAAACAATACATTCCCGGGAATACAGGCGATCTTAGTCTAGCTATTCAAATTTAGCATTTTTCACCAGCTTATAGTGGGCTCATTCTTCTGTACGGTACGTATCTTAGTCTTCAATTCGTTGCCAGTCACCGTGATCACGAAAGTAGTAATTCACAGTAAAAGCAAAGAGGACCAAAATTTTATGACAGGTATAGTAAATGACATTAGGATGTAAAGAAAACACACCCAAATAGTTGGTTCTTTCTTAGCCGAACAATTTGGGTGTTGTGAGTGTTTTGAACTGTAGTGTAAGTAACTAAGCCGAGAAGTTAGGCTCTAACGTTACGGCTCGGGCTATTGTTCACTGTAAGTAACATTAGGCCTCACCCAAAGTTAGGCCTACAGTAAACTTTAATCGTAAAGCACTCCAGTCGTAGTACACGTTCACAGGATGTGACACTACTTCTTGCTTCCTTGATAAAGGAAAAATAAGTGCTTGGAAGGTCTGGAAATCTCATCGCGATGTGACAGGTGCATTCCTTCACATTGTAGAAAATCCATTTCAACCGGTTGACCTCTCATCAGCACACATCCAGTGTCTTGAACGATTTACAGTGCTTATGTATGACGTGACAAGCAATCTAGTTTCTGTCAACGATGCACGCAGAGAGCTCTTCTGCAAGAAAAAGAGAAGTTTGGAGAAGATCCCCCCGACTCAGGTATCTATTAGGCTTACCCTCCTCTATTCATTTTTTTTATTTATAAAGAAATCGACCTTTACTTTTCATGAAATTATACACTAGTTTTCAAAGGCAATATTCAGTAACATAACCATCCTTGAAATGTGATTCTTGGTTAGTTGTATTCATTAATTGGTATGTAGGTAATATTCTAAGAAATTTAAATGAAAATTATGAACATTCCAACTGTAACATTTTAACGAAAATAACTTGGTACATGATGGCAACATCAGAACTGACAAGTTAATTCATTTTTATTAACTTAGGATGCCTTGCTCCAACATATCAAGAGGGTGGTATATCAAGGTGGCATCTGGACCACAAGTCATCAGGCACAGCCTCCGGTTCCCTCCCCGGAGCGGTGGGGATGGACAATGCAGAATGACCACTGGGTCCCTGTTTGGATGACCATCCCGGAAGCAGTTAAAGCATGCAAAGAGCTCATCAAATATGGTTGCAAGTCAGAAGCCGGTTGTGTCAGTCGTTGCAAGTGCACAAAAGCTGGTCAACCCTGCACAGAACTTTGCAGTTGCAACTGTCAGAAATAAGTTGCTTGCAACTACAGCTCATCACCGACACTATAGCTATCACTTATTCCAGTTCTGCATGTTTCTATTTTGAACAATGAATTATTTGCGTGAGGAAGTGGGAGCTGTCACTGTGCACTTGCACAAGGTAATAAAAATAATGATAGAAGAAACAACATGTAGGCCGACATGCTAATATTCTTTTGCATCTCAAGGAATCACTGGTACAAACTGGGACAGAATCACGATTATTTGTATAATGTGTATGCATATTCATTTGATGCAACATCTATAATTTTGTGTCATTTACCCCTTTATTAAACCAGCTAACGGCATAATGATGAAGTGCAACTTATAATAGCTCAGTCTAAATTACTGGAAAAAAAATGCTCTAGTGGTGTTTTAAATTCTGTAACTCAACGGGAATATTATTATGAACTAGTCTCGAGATGTGGATGTTAACTAATCAAATGAATTTATGTGCAGACGGATCTAATACGAGTTTTTCCTTTGCTGGATGATGTCAGAATGATGTCATAAATCTTTTTAACATGGTCTAAGAAGAAAAATGACATTTGCAGTGAATTCCTTGACCTCGGAAACATATATTTTGATGTCAAAATGCACTTAACACCTTAGTTCTAAGTCATTGATTTTTTTTTAATATGATTACATAATAATAAGCTGATGACGTCATAATGACGTCAGATAGTACACTTCCCATCATCATTTTTTTGGAGCTTACTTTTTTTCTCGAAGGCATACCATGGAGATGCTTTGGTGAAAAAAATTGTGCTTTTGTCCACCGTGTAACGATATTTTCACTATGGTACCCCACTAATTGTGCCTCCGGTGAAGAACTCGCTGGTAGCATTACGTTTTTGGGTTGTCTGTCCATACAAATTTTCTGTTTTCTCTGCAACCGCTTTTCCGATTGACAAGAAATTTTCACCATAGATGCGACTACTCATGCAGAATTTTTTTTTAATGATAATTATGATGTCATAGGTCACGTGGAGTGGCAGCCATATTGGAAAAACGGAAGAAAAAAAAAAAACTTTGCACCTCGATCTCCAAAATTGCACCATGGGAAAAAATTGAAATGGCACCTGGCATCTACTCTGCATGGGGAATAAGAGCGATTTGACTATGACGTCATCGGTGAAGTGGTATCCCGGTCAAAATTCGACACGTACAATGCTGCATTTGATCAGTATGAAAATTTGTGAGGTTCACCTGGGGATAGATTGCTCGACAGAAAATTATTTATGACATCATCGGTTGTGGTTTGGCAGCCATGTTTTTTTTTTAAGGAAATTTTTTTTCCCTTCTCCAGAACTGCTTCAGAGATCAACGTGAAACTGCACACAAATGATCGACAAGCCGTGGTGAATAAAGTTTGATAACTATGATGTCACATGGTCTGGCAGCCATCTTGGATTTAACCTAAAACCTTTAAAAATCTTTTTCTCCAGAACGCCTGGACATATTGAGTGGAACCTTCACACAACTATTCCTCATACCTTGTGGATAACTAGGGTGATGAATAATAATTGATACATCATGTGGTTTGGTGGCCATATTGGATTGAAGAAAAATATTAAATAATGCTTTCTCTGGAACCGCTTATCCGATCGAAGCAAAATTCACCAAATACAATCCAACACCATTGCTGCATACATATCGGAAATTATGATAGCATAGGTCACATTGTGTGGCAGCCATATTGGATCGAAAAACGAACCTTAACCGATCAACACGAAACTTCACACGTGATCCTCTACAAAATCAGGGACAGAGTCCAAATTTTCAAAAATATTTTGTCACGTAGTTTGGCAACCATGTCAGTTTGAAAATGGTAAATTAAAAAACCTTTTTCTCCAAAACCGCTTAATGCATCGATGTGAATCATGTTGCATTACATGAAGCAAGGCAGTGGATCACAACTGCAAAGTTTGGCATCGATCGCGACAGCGGTTTCCGAGATATAATTTTTTTTATATTTTCCTTGAAACCAATGCAGCTACCACACCATGTGACTGATGACGTCATTGTTAAGTCACCTGTATGCAGCAAGGATAGTGGATCATAACTGCAAAGTCTAGTATTGATAGGTTAAACTGTTTCAGATAAATAATTGTTTAATTACTTCCTGAAAGCCAATGTGGCGATTAAATATTTAAATATTATTATATAAAATATTTGCAGCAACAGCAGTGGATCATCACTGCAAAGTCTGACATCGAAAGGCCAAGAGGTTTCAGAGAAATATATTTATTTTAATACGATCGACTCGGCATGGGGAATATTGGTTGAAAATTTCAACACCATCGGTCATATGGTCTCGCAGCCATGTTTGACAAAAAAGACCAACCTTATCTGATCAACACAAAACTTCAAAGACTTAATCAGTCACCCATTCTGAATTTGATTTGATAAAGAGGACGTTGTGGGTCAGGTGTCCGATCGAAGCGGGGCGACATGGTTTGTTTTTTCACCATATAAATTTCACGAATTTTTCACCATACGTGCGACTACTCCTGTATAATGTTTATGTGATAATTACGACATCATAGGTCACGTGGTGTGGCAGCCATGTTGGAAAAAAGGGAAAATTTGGACCTCTGTATCTCCGAAACCACTCCATAGTAAAAATTGAAACTTGGCACATGTGAAGTACTCCCTATGTGATTTTTTTGATGATGTCATACGTGGCTTCATGATGACATCATCATGTCAAATGCTTTTTCCGATCAGTATGAACATTTTTGAGGGTCGTGTCGGGCTAAATTGTAATTGGCAAAAAATTTTTACCAAGTCATCGATCACGTGCTATGGGAACTGCATTGTTTTTAACATAAAACTTTCAAAAATCTTCTTCCCTGAAACGGCTTAACAGATTGAGACGAAACTTTACAGGTATGATCATCTATCCATGAGGAACAAAAAGTGCTCCACATTTGATGTCATGGATCACCTGGTTTGGCAGCCATCTTGGATTTACCCTCAAACCTTTAAAAATCATCTTCTCCAGAATGGCTTGACAGATTGAGGGGAAACTTAACACACATGTTCCCCAATCCTTGGGGATACCAAGGTGTTCACAAATAATTAATAGGTTACATGGTCTGGCAGCAATATTGAACTGAACGGAAATCTTAAAAAAAAAAATTTCTCTTGAACCGCTTCATCAATCGATGTGAAGCATTACAGTTATGATGTAGTGGAAATGTGGAATATATGTTATAAATTTCAACCTGATCAGATGGATGGTCTAGCTGGCAGAATTATTTAATATTTTGAATCTGGGTTCAGTGATTTAAATCAAACATGGTACAAGTATGTATAATTATGTAATGATGTGGGCGGAGGCATATCTGGCGATGTCGCAACGTCGAAGAGTGCCCTTCTAGTATTTTTTTTTATGGTTCATGGAGTCTAGGCTCATAGAGGAGATAAACGACAAAAGGCAGCATGCGGTATGGTAGTCGGTGGGGAAGGGGAGGGTGGACATACACAAGGTGGAGTTAACAGAAGAAAAAATAAACCAATGTCACCCCCAGGGTGACCAGTATCTTGCCAAAATATGAACATGAGTGACTTATTTATTCGATTAAAAGTTACTCAAAAAATAAGGGTTTCGTCGACCTTGATGCTCTTGACCTTTTTGTGACCTTGACCTTTATATTTCCATACGGTTAATGGTATCTCTCCAAGACCGTTGTACATGAAATATCAAGAGATTTTGATGAGAACTGAGGAAATAAAATTTTCATGAAAAATCCGTTTTTTCGTCATGACGTCATCAAATGACGTCATAGCGTCAAACTTTTGACAGATCTGGAAAGCACTTATCAAGCGCTTTCATATGAGGTATTACTTGATATGGTATCTAAGATTTAAAAATTTGACCTTGGGGTCAAAAACTTTCGACCTCCAGTGCTAACCATGAAGGTCAAGGCTAATCGCCACCAAAAATTAATCAGCTGAGCGCCAGACCATGAACTATATTCCCATGAAGTTTGTAGACGATCCGATCAAAATTACTCAAAAATAAGGGTTTCGGCGACTCCCCTGATTTGCGACAAAGTGACCTTGACCTTTGACTTTGAAAATTTTATGCGCTGAAAGGGACCTCTTTCGGACTCTGATATGCGAAGTTACAAAAATTTCCAATGATAACTGTGCTCTGCAGAGTGATCGATACGTGATTACAGACAAAAAAATAAAAAAAATAAAAAAAATAAAAAAACATACAAGCTGACTAACATATCTTGCAAAAACTTCGTTTTGGCAAAGATAAAAAAGTAATGGCCAAAGAACGAAGAATCAGCACATGTAGAAGAGATCATGCATGCGGATGAGTGAATGCATGAGAGGTCGTGATGGGAAGCACATTTGAAAGACTCAAGTGAGACGGACAGGACAATGTACACTTGGAGAGATGATTCAACAATTGGAGGACTAAGGTGGTGATATTGTAGGTGAACAACAACAACGTACTTTAGGAGGGTAAGCAGGATGAATGCTTATTGAGGAATGCATGTGACCTGGGATGGCTTGGGGAGGGCAGAGGTAGGAGAGAGCAGGAAAAGCAAGGCCACATGTAAGCTTGCATTAACAAAAAAAAAGAAAAAAAGTCAACCAACTTGCCAGCGGTGAGAATGACAGCACTGGGGAATCAGTCTCCTGTCTTGAGATTCCAAATGTAAGGAAGGCCTTGTTTTGAACTACCTCAAAAGGATCAAGATGGGAAGCATGTGCACCAGCTGAGAGTGGGGAAATTGTACTCCAGGAAGTTCCGTATGATAGCCTTGTACACTGTGATGAGCACGGTGTGACTCCGAAATAAATGTCTTAGCACTATGGAGAATACAAAGATGGCAAATCGCCTTTGATGTTCGTTAGGTGATGTTATCCTCCCTTGAAACGTTATGGCAAATAGTGAGGCCAAGGAGTTCCAGGGAACTGCATCTCTTCCAATGATTGTCCAGAGAAGTGGATTGGATCGTTTGATTGCCGATCAGTGTGAGAGCATATGACTTGCTGGCAATGAATGGCATGTTCCAAGCAGCTGACTCACGACTTGCCTTGTCCAAGTATGAAGAAAGGGATTCAGCAGGAGTTGGCCTCACCATCAATAAGGTTTGCTTCACAGGGTGGAGTCATTGGCAAAATGCGAAATTTGGTTTTCAAGAAAATCAGTTACATCATTGATGTAGATCAAGAACAGCATCAGTCTTAAGATGCTCCCTTGCCTTGTGGATCCCCAACCGAAAGGGAAAGATCACAGGAAAGGACACCATTCAGGGCCAGCCGCTGTCTTTGCTCAGAAAGGAAATCAGACCACTTCATCAGGGGGCTCTGAATACCAAGGGAAGACAACTTAGAATTCAAAGCTGAATGCCAGAGCATCAAAAGCTCGAGATATATCCAGAAAGATGACCCAAACCTGTTGATTGTAGTTCAGGATATCCAGGTGTCAGAAGGAATAACATATATCTAAGGCAGAATGGCCAGGCGAGAAGCCAAATGGGTTGTCATAGATTAGTGACTTGGAGAAGAGATGTGGCTTGAGGTCAGCCAAATGATGGACTCCATGACTTTGCTTATGATGGGGGAGAAGGATGATATGTCTGCAGTTGAGAGGATCAGTTTTGGAAACTATCTGATGGATAAGAGTGAAGTTTGCTACTTTTCCAAAGGCATTGCTCATCCAAGCAGGAACTGTGAAAGAGAGAGGAGAGACGGTATGATAGGCCCGAAGCAAAATTCCTGAGGATTCGAGCACTTATGCCATCAGGACCGGTTGTGGAAGAGGTGTTGAGCTGGGTAGGGAACTTCTTCACTTTGGCAGGAAGTGCACATGCTGTAAGAAACATTCCATCACAGAGGAAATGGTGAGTTCAGGAAGGGACGGAATTTCGACCAAACACTCAGGGTTCTTTCTTTAGATTGGCGCCACACATGCACTCGTCCGTTTGTCGAGAACATGGTGAAGGATGATTCATCTGACCATATCACATTCCTCCACTGCTCGGTCCACTGCCGATGTTCTTCGCACCACTGGACTCGCAAATGTACATTGCCAGGTATGATGAGCAGTTTGTACACTGGAACCCGACTATGGTATCCCGCTATGTGGCGTTCTCGTTGGACCGTTTTTGATGAAACTGGTCACTTGCGCCCCAGGTTGAAATCTACAGTCAATTGATCTGCAGTTGCTCGCATGCTTTGCCTTTTACTTCAAATTAATGCACGGACATCACAATCTGGAGTATGCGCTTCCGCCCACTGTTGCCCTTTGCTGATTATGTCTTTCCCTCGGTGTTCCATGCCAACATTACCTCAGACACCCTTGCTTGTGATTCATTCGCAAGTTGAGCTGTCTGTCACTGAAGCTCCTGCCAAATTCACCCCAACAATCACCTCTCCTTCAAAGTCACTGATGTCTCTTCTTGCAGCCATACTAGCCGTAATTTTTGGCATCCAGGCTTGTGCAGCATTTTTATACATGACCCTAAGCATGCTGGGATGTTATTTGCTTAAGACATGGGCCACACCTGTGTGAAAGCAATTGCTTTCAATATACTGTGTCCCAAATGTTTCCATTTTTTGTCTACTACCTGTGTGTGTACAGTGGTGAGAAAAAGTTTGTGAACCCTTCAGGATTTTCTGCATAAATTTGACCTAAATGGGATCAGATTGTCATGCAAGTCCTAATTAGGCATAGAGAATCTGATTAAACAAATAGCACACCAAAAAAAAAATCTACTTTTTCATTTATTTATTGAGCAAAATGATCCAACATTAAATTTTTTTGGTCACAAAAAGCATGTGAACCTCAAGTCCAATCAACTCAATTAAGGGGGTAATTACAGTCAGGAGTGAGTTTAGGTGGCCCTGTCCTCTGTAAAAAAAAAAAAAAAAAAAAAAAAAAAAAAAACTTTGTTAGTCACCATCAGAATCTGGTCTTCACCATAAAGGTTTGTGGAAGCATGTCATGCCCCAATCAAAGGAGATAGTCCATGAGCCAGACCTCAGAATTTCATGGATTGGTACCACCTGGGGTGGCAAAATCTCTGTGTTTTCTTGAAAGGCATATACCCATAGATGAAAAAAAATTTTGAAGCCAAGCTTGGAATGGTAGCTTAGTGCTAGTAATCACCTCTTAAAGATAGAGGACCGGGCCCGACCCAGAACCTGAAATTATGGGGTAGGGGAAATATAAATTGATATTTTTTAAACTAATGACCCGATTGCTACAAATGACCACTCAAAATGTTGCAAATTTTATGTTCCACACATCTATATCTATTATATGCCAATATGCTAATTAAGTAGGTCAGCAGAGGTCAAAAGGTCATGAAATTTGACCCCTGCTTAAAATCTGGCCATCCGTCCAAAAAACACCACCATCACCCTACCAATGGGAATTTCTCAGCCAGAATGGACTCAAATGGAAGTTAATAAATGTCCAAGTCCATTTTATGCCTAAAAGTGTGGAATTTATTTGTATCTGAGCCATGGTACATAACAGAATTTGACATATTTTTGAAAACGGCCATTTATAGCCAAAAAAAAACTTCAAAAATGAATGTCAATATGCTCATATTTAATTAACTTTTTTTTGCAGAAATTCAATTTTATACTCGTAAAGGCTATGCAATATTTCTTTCAATGTAATATTTTGGTCTGTTTACAAGGTCAGTAGAGGTCATTTGAAGGTCAAACAGCCCTTCTTTTTCTTTGGACTTTTTTTTTTTCAACAGGGACACCTGAAGTGCCATCTGCTAGCTAATTAATTAACTAATTGGCACTTCTGTATTGTTTCTGACCACCAATCCTTTGTTCTTGAAGGACACAAAGTTCATGAAATTGACACGACACATTACAATTGATTTGAAACGTTCTAGTTGTTTGCTCTGGCACAATCTCTCAATTGTTACCACTAACCATGTTCAGTGAATAGTATTAACAAGGAATCTGCCTAAAAGGTAAGCTATGCAAGATTTTTAGTCACTAAAACTGTCCAAAAGTAGGTTAATTCAACAAAAAAAATCTCAGAAATCTTGGCCAAATTCACATAGGCCTCATATATAATGATTACTGCCAAAAATGTTCTTTCCATTATCCATGTACATTGTATGTTCCAAGATATAACATACCAAGAATGCCAAACCCTAGAACTGCGCATGCGTCAAATAGCAATAACGCGAGTAATATAATTTCTATAGGGGTATTTGCAGCATTTAGCAGACGATGGACTAAGCAGATTACAAACACCGAGAGCACTGAGGTTTTACAATATATTAAGCAGTATACTGGCGAAGTTTGAGTAAAATTGGTTGAAATTTTTTCCATGTCCATCCCTAGGTTATGCCTGGTGTTGGCTTAATGGTTAAGGTAGTGGGCTTGGGATCCTAGGGTCCTGAGTTCAAATCCCGCTCAGCTGTTGAATTAACACCAGGTGGGGTTGACTCTGCCTGTCATCCTTCCGAGGTCGGCAAAATGAGTGCCAGCATGCTGGTATACTGTGTCGGAGTGGCGACCCGTCCAGGATTGTTCCCAATAGCCAAGGAGACTGCTTCGGCGGCACCAACGCTCTGCACAGAGTATGGTCCTAATGGATGGATGATCCCTAGGTTGAAAATTTTGAGGTTAAAATGGCATATTTTGCAGTTAATACAAGGAAAATGCAAGAATGTCATGTTTTTGAGAAGGTATAGTTAAAGAACGAAGCCATATAATTTAGTTGCCAATAGCCTCAGATGATGCCGGGAGCATACGGAAGGTATAGATATATTCATTTTGCCAATAGAAGAATTTTTTTGTGTCCATGGGGTGTTGAAGTTGACTTAAAAAATGGGCCCAAATAAGTATAAATTTTCATAAAGCAATTTTTTTGCAGAACATGTGAATAAAACCTGCATGTATGAATTATTGGGCAGATGTGCGGTGTTCAAAACTAATTTTGCAGTATATTAACTTTAATTTAGCTAATATTTAATATTTATTATTTTTCAATTTTCATGTATATTTTATTTTGGTCATGCCTCACTGGTCACACTTGAATGATTCCTAACAAAGGGAACACGAGCACTGCTGCGGGGAGCTTTATATCGGTATTCTTGGTAATGAAGTAGGTCTATTTCATAATGACAACCACATGGCTTCGTAACCACATCCCAGAGTCCATTAATAATCAATAATGTTCTTCACTTTCAGGCAATGATGGAGGGCACTGGAAATCTCGACCAACCCTTACTGTCACGCAAGTTGACCCATTCCTCCTGCATCTTCGAGTGCGAGGACACAGACCTCGAGCTGAATTCACCCCAAGATCATGCATCGTGGAAATGGCTTCAGAAAGCAGCTGAGATCCGGAAGCATGCAGCGATTCTTAGGATTGCTGCTACGGCTAGAGATGATGAGATCCCACAAATCCTCTATCACAGGGGATGCAGGAATCAATTCGTTAAGAAACGTGACCTGGATGCTATTGAAGAAGCAGCATCTGCAGAGAATCCGGATAAGCAGGGACGGAAAGAACTGAACCGGAGAAAGTCATCAGCTGGTCTAACCTCGTCATCATCACGCGTGTATGAACCAGTCTGCATCTTCTGCATGAAAAGCACCAAGTATCTCATGAACAGTAAAACAAGAGAGCTCTTGGTCCAATGCGTCGATCTACGTTCTGATCAGACGGTTAAGAAAGCAGCAGTAGACCAAAGTGATCCAAGAATGATGGTGATTACGTCCCGAGACCTAGTTGCAGCTGAGGGCCACGACCACAGGTCTTGCTATCGTAGGTATACCAAACAGACTAGCTCCAAGACCAACTCTGAAACTAGTGGTGATCTGATGGCATTCCGCCCAGACCCAGACGAGGAGTATGCCAAGACTGCAGTACATTGTTACAGTGGACTATTCAGGTTCATTAGGGATGTTATATTTGAGAAGCCTCAAGTGATAAGAATGACTGAGTTATGCAAATACCTGCTTGATTTGTTCGTAGAATCTGGTGTAGGCCAAGGTGAGGTGAAAGCGTCCACTAAAAAGCACATCCACAGAAAGATCAAGGGGGAGTTTGGGGAGAGTATACATGTGATACCAGATGAGCAGGGCAAGTTGCTGGTCTATCCTGACAACCTTTCCATGTCCCAGCTGGTGCAAGAAATCCAGAGGCTTAAAGAGGAACTCCTAGCCACCAAGCAGAACACCTAAATCAGAACACATTTTCACATGATATTTGACATTTGTGGGTTAAAGATTTTATATGAACACGTCAACAAATTGGCATCTTCCATTTTTGCGTATTTTGGGCTAAAGATGGCCGTTTTCAAAGATGTGTCAAATTCTGTTATGTACCATGGCTCAGATATAAATAAATTCAACACTTTTAGGCATAAAATGGACTTGGACACTTATTAACTTCCATTTGAGTCCATTTTGGCTGATAAATTCCCATTGGTAGGGTAACGGTGGTGTTTTTTGGACGGATGGCCAGATTTTAAGCAGGGGACAAATTTCATGACCTTTTGACCTCTGGTGACCTACTTAATTAGCATATTGGCAAATAATAGATATAGTTATGTAGAACATAAAATTTGCAACATTTTGAGTGGTCATTTGTTGCAATCAGGCGTTTAGTTAAACATATATCACAATTTATATTTCTCTACCCCATAATTTCGGGTCCCAGTCGGGCCCGGTCCTCCCATCTTTAAGAGGCGATTACCATGAGTTCACCATCAGAAAACAAGCCTGGCGTTGGCTTAACGGTTAGGGTGGCTGGCTTGGGATCCTGGGGCCCTGAGTTTGAGCCCCATCGGCCATGAACACTAGGTGGGGTTGACTCAATCTGTCATTTTTCTGACTCAGTGTACATATTAGATATATACACTAATAAATGTCAGTGTGTGTGTGTGTGTGTGTGCGCGCGCGCGCGCGCACACGCCTGCTCTATACCGACAAGACGAGGAAACCTAGCAGCCTGAAACTTGGCATGCACACAAAAGGAACTCCAAGGAAGTGCATGGGGTGGGGGATTGTGTGTTTGGGTTAACTAAAACACCCCTTTTGAAGATAATTAATGGCCTCATTTAATGATATCCTTCATTAAGCACATATTCGGCCACCTAACTCTCTCTAGGGTCTTAAGGCACACATTGGATTATCTCGGTGGGATCTGAAGCCGCCATGTTTTTTGGCCTGCTCAACCATGCGTTGACTTGGAACAGGCCGCAACAATTTCTCAATGATAGCTTTTATTTTTTTCTACTTTCCTCACTCATATTATTGAATCCCTGCTCATCATAGCTACAAATCGCTGGGTAAATTACAATGCTTGTAAACGCCTGGAAGTGCCAGCGTTTGTGGCTTTATTTAATTTCCGCACATGTGATAACTATAAGAATCTCTTAAACAAAGCCAAATTACAAAATTTAAGCTCCAGAATTGAATTAGCAGCAGTTCCGGTTTCTAAAAAAATAAGTGTTCATTCATCCAATTCGGACATAGTTTGGACATTCGGACATAGCTTGGACATAGCTATCGCTTGCCAACCATTTAATTGGAGTGCTTGCTTGAGTGCTTAGGTTGCTTGCCGAGCACCCTCCAGTGGATAGTGGTATAGTTCGTGTCGTGATCGGGATGTATAGTCGGCAGTTGCGAAAAGGTCAGGTAAGGTGTGGGAGCATGCACTGGAGCAGCGCGTCCGTGTGTCCACTTTCCGCCAGTACGCTAGGGGCCTCCATCTGGCCATGCCCCAGGCACAAGCATGGCCCATCCACATCTCCTTGAAATGACGATCATTCTGCTGCAACCACGAGGCACGCGGTCGGCCCACTGGCCTCCTCCACTCACGAGGCTCCCTCGCCGAGTGAATCTGGTGAGCAGGATCAGCGTCAGGAAAATGAGCCACATGTCCATACAGCCGCGGCTGACATTCAGACAGCCGGAGCCGAACTGATCCAAGGAAGGATACAGGTAACAAATCTCATTTGAGTCTCTCTCAGCAACCGCACGTTGGACACAAAGTCTGACCAGCGATAGCCAAGGATTCTCCGAAGAGACCTGGTACCAAAGGAATCAAGTCTCTGTCTCAGGTCCCTGATCAGAGTTCAAGTCACACCCGTAAAACAAGAGTGGAAGCACCAAAGACCTGAAGACTCGGACTTTCGTCGTCCTGAACAGGTACAGACAGCGCCACACCCCATGATCAAGTGAATCAATGACTTCCCAGGCCCTACCCAGACGTCTATTGACCACTGGTTCACAGCCCACAGAGACATCCTCACCACGAACAGGTACAAACAGGATAGCAGCATCCAAGATGTCCTTTGGTGGTACCACCTTTGGTGGTACCCGGTATTACAAGTCATCTTCCTTTACCACCCTCATAATGTAATGGAACCTTTTCAAAATTATGATATGGATTACGTTGTCCGTTGTGATGAATAAAATGTTTCAAAAATGACAAAAATTATCAAGTGCATTTTCAAGAATGTGACAGCACATTGCCCAACAGAGGTGAGCCAAGAATGGTACTCCCGCCAGGAGGGGCCAAAGGTGGGCCGAGAAGGGTCCTACCGCCCGGAGGGCCAAAGGTGGGCCGAGAAGGGTACTCCCGCCCATGGGGCGCGAATGCCCACTTGCAATCTATAATATCTCAGTTGACCTTTTGACTAGAAACGTTTAGTTGGATTTTTCTTTGTCGAGTTTGAATACAATGAGGAAGTGTCAATATTCTAAAAGTAGAATTTATTGTTGCACAAGTAAAACTATCCAAGTAAAATTGGATCATAATTTTATTCTGACGCAGGAAAAACAAATATCCTATTACTGTGTTACGTGAGACACCATCTCTGCACAACCTCCAAACTACAAATGTAATTTATAAAATGCAGTTGCAGGTGTGTAGCACTGATTGGAGTGATAAACAACACTGACAACGTGGAACCTTGCTCGAGTAATATAGATAACAGTATATCTGAGAATGAACTATCTATATTAAAAAAAAGATCTCAATACACACTCATACCAACACACTGACAGATGACAATAGCCTGTCCAGTCACTTCGGGAATGGGTGAGATTAAATAAATGTACACCTGTTTAGCATTTCGTTTTCCTATCGAGGAGAGTAAAGGAGGTATATGTTGGGGTGGACTACCTTATTGAAAAACTACTTGAAAGGCCTAAAACAAGTGAAAATGGAACAGAATGAGTGGAAATGATCAAGCAAACTGAGCACTCACCTCAGCCTGTATTGTGCGGATGAGGAAGAGGAGATGACAAGTTGTACGAGCCACTGAACCAAGCTCAAGGCAAGCAGAAATAAAGCGAGATGACTCAGAAGGCCAAGCTCTTCGTGTAAGCTGGCTCCACAGCATTATTATTTCCCTGTTGGTGAAACGACATTCTCTCACAACATGTACCACCACAACATTCAAATATTCCAGTGTAGATATACATTATACATCGGTGTTTTCTACAGGCTTGGACGGTCATGGAAGTACAGAACAAGGAGCGAGGGATCAACAGACAAAATGGAGCAAAGGGAAAACAGTAGGTGAAGAAGCTATGGAAGCATCACAGCATAAGAGAAGGAAATGAGGGTGAACGTTTGGAAAAGGGTCTCGATGAATGCGATGGTAAAACTCAGAGGGACCGTCAGATTTCGAAATACAGGGAACGGCATCGAAAATATCACCAATTTTCGATAGTTCGCTTGTCCACATTGTGATATAACCTTTACCAAAAATAAGCTTCCATAGATATGTAAACTCTGACAACATCGTCCTCCTTGAATTTCGTTTCCTTATCCTCGGTTTATTTTTCACATTTCAATTTGGTAGATGTTGAGGAAGTTTACTTTTGTTTGGGGAAGTTTCCTTCAAGATTGTTTGGGATTTGTCGGCTCAGGAACTTTCTTGGAAAGTCGCTGCTTTGAAGTGCGATGAAAAAGCTCAATTGCAACAGCTTTCCCTTCATTATAAGTACATTATTGTATAATTTAATATTAGTTGTCTTTTTAAAAAAAGTTCATGAACATTCTGTTGGAGAACTGGCCATGCATGGCTACCTTCGTCAGTGAGGGACGTGCAAGTTCACTTATTCGGATGCAAGACATGACAGAAAATTAACTACAAACAATAGCTTTACTTCCACGCCTTTTGAAAATAAATAAAAATAGGGCAATGCCAGTGGTGGCTCGGAGGGTAAAGGAGGGTTTACCGTGGGAGCTGCCGTATGCAGATGATCTGGTGTTGATTGCCGAGAGTATGGATGGACTGAAGGAGAAGATGAACAAGTGGAAGGAATGTATGGAGGCAAAAGGTTTGAAGGTGAATATCCGAAAGACGAAGGTGGTGGCAAGTGGTAAAGCATGTGGTGAGGTGGAAAGGACTGGGAAGTGGCCGTGTGCTGTGTGCAGGAAGGGTGTCGGAGTGAACTCCGTTCAGTGTACAATGTGTGCTGAATGGGTTCATCAAAAATGTAGTGGGGTGAGAGGGTCATTAACCAGTGTGGCAGCTACATTCAAGTGTAAGGTGTGCATCGAGGGAGCAGCAGATGAAGGAATTGTTGAGTTGGATCTTGGAGATGGTGTGAAGCTGGAAGGTGTGAAAACATTTTGCTATCTCGGAGACATGCTGAATGGAGAAGGATCAGACTCTTCGACGGTTGCTGGAGTGAGATGTGCATGGAAGAAGTTTCGGGAACTGATTCGTGCTGACGAAGAGGGGAGTGTCGTTGAAGCTGAAGGGAAAGGTGTATGCTACATGTGTGAGGAGTACGATGATTTATGGGAGTGAGACATGGGTACTCAACATGGAGCAGCAACCAAGGCTGGAAAGGGTGGAAATGCGGATGGTTCGGTGAATGTGTGGAGTATCGTTGAGAGAGAGGAAGACAAATGATGACCTGTGGAAGATGATGGGAATAGAGTCTGTGATGGAAGTTGTGAAGAGAAACAGGTTGAGATGGTTGGGTCATGCGTTGAGGAAGGATGAAAGTGACTGGGTGAGAGGAGTGTTGGAAATGAGTGTAGTTGGAAGTGGAGGACGGGGAAGACCGAGAAAAACTTGGCTCAAGGTGGCGGAAGAAGAAATGTGGGCAAGGGGATTAAGAAGGGGAGATGCAGAGAATAGGGTAAAGTGGAGAATATTGTCATGGGGCCCGCAAGGCTAACCCCCGCTTTAGCAGGGAAAATGGCCTTTAAATGCTTGTGTGTGTGTGTGTGTGTGTGTGTGTGTGTGTGTGTGTGTGTGTGTGTGTGTGTGTGTATGTGTGTGTGTGTGTGTGTGTGTGTGTGTGTGTGTGTGTGTGTGTGTGTGTGTATGTGTGTGTGCAATGCCAGTGGGCTCACCTGGTAGAACCAGGGAACCCCCCTGGTAGGCGTGGATCAGCCACGGATGTGTGAATTAGCCGATGATGTGAACAAGTTTGTGAAAGCACCATGCAGAGATGGTTCCTAACAAGTTACATCTAAATCGGGCGAATACTTTTTGAGAAGTCAAAAGAAGCGATCCCTAAATGGTAATGACCGTTGAAATTTAAATTGACCAAAATCTTCTCGACCTCGTTCCAAAATCAAGAATCACTGCTCACTTTTACCCTTTCATTCCTCTCTTTTCCCACCTTTCGAACAAACTCCCACACTCTCTGCAATCCCATTCTTCCTTCCAGGTCTTCAAGATCGCTGTTCACCACCATCTCTTGTCTTCCCCTATCAAAAACAATGATCTTTTCTACCCCGTTAATCCACCCCAAACCCACCTCTTTCAAATTGCCCGTTTTCCTTCCTGAAAGTCCCTGCAGTGTCCCATCTTGTTTATCCCGTGTACCCCGCCCAATCCCTCTCTTTTCCACAGATCTCCTGATGTCCCTGTTCACCGCTGTTGTTGTGCTTCCCACTCTTGTCTCCTGCTCTCTTTGTTATATGTTCTGTGTGTTAGATCTTATACGAGCCTCGACAATGTGTACAAAAAACAAACAAAAAACCAATATGCTCCAGTGGAGTTCAAAATCTTTTTTCAATGGCACATATATCGTATTTTCACCGCAATATGGAATTGCCACGATGAGGTTTACCCATTTACTTACCAAGTGGAGTTTTTCTCAACATTCCGCAGTTTGCGTTTGAGCAACGCGGTACAGAGGAGTCGGGCTCCGTGTGCGTGGCCTGCGGCCTCGAGGTTACAAACCAGGTCCAGCGCTTCGGACCCATCAATGTGTGCAGCCTGTCAGTACAAGGGCAAAGTGGAGAAGTCATTTTGATTGTCATTAGGCTCCATGATATCTATTTTTTTTCTCATAGATATATCGGTGGGCTCATACGGGTATATACCGGTATTTCAAAATAAATAAATTTATTAATTTATTTCTTTTTACAGTTTCCAAAAATACGTAATGATCCATTACGTATGGTCCAATGGTCCATTACGTATTCATATATGAGGTACACATCAATGACACATGGTAATTTTTCAGTGTTCCACAAAGGCTTTTTTCCCCCATGATGAGAACTGTCGTTTCACTTCCAACTTCAACTTGCATTAAAAACGATTTTGTTTCAAAGCGAGATCAGTATTGGCAATCGGCAAAGGCCGGTACGACTATCGCAGATCGCCGTTCCAGTAATCGGCACAGGCTTCCGAAAACACACCCGATTCATATACAACTAGAAGGGCACTCGGTGTTGTGCATACCTTCGCCCCCACAATATTTGATTCACGAGAACATATCGGGCCCAATAAATGTTTGAGATATCATGCTATATATCGTTTTTCGCCCCGTCTCTCAATGGTGAAGAATCATATTATAAATTAAACAATTCTCGTATCCAGATCCGGATTCGGATCTTCACCAGAATCAAATCGATTTGTCGTGGTCGCATGCCCAACCTGTCCACCAAGTTTCATACGAATTCGTCCACAACTTTTTGAGATATCCTGCACACAGACAGACAAACAGACAAACAAACCGACAGACAGACAGGGGGTGAAAACATAACCACCTTCGCCTTCGGTGGTGGAGGTAATAACCAAATGGCAATTGCTTTAAAAACAGCCACGAGGGCAAAGAAATACGTGATTGTTTGCACAGTGCTCAGGAGCTGAGGGTTAAAAGTTAAAATCTAATGTACCTACTTCTTGGTATGTCTTGACGCCATATGTGCACCAAAGCCGTTTAAATCACGTACGGTATTTAAAGATTGCAAACACTTTTCTTCGATTTGTTGGTGATATTGCGATTTGAAAAATTACACTGGTATAACTGGTATAGCTGATATAATCGCCAGACCCGAATTGCCATATTGACTAATAATAAACAGATGGATGGAGTACAAGTACGAGCAATAACACAATGACAGAACAACCTTAAAGTTACAGAATAAGTTCACAGGCAGAAAAAGGTGCGTGTCAAAACTTTATGTGGTCAAGAAGTTTAATTAAACAAATAAACATCTGCCCAAGTTTTTTCTCTCATTGGTATCCTGTTTTGGTATTGCCATGTTCGTGATAGCTCCGAGGGTTTCAGCTCTTCACCAAGAAGTCCCTCATGAAATGTGATCGTCTCAATTATCATCCAAATATTGTCCCACCAGCCGTAATTCATCACAGGAATTCATAATTGTAGTCGGTCCATTTATAACTCGTGAATCACTGATCGTGCATTTGGGTTTTGTTTTGCCATTCAGCATTGGAAGTATCGGTACTACAAGTCCTCACTTAATGTTGTCGTTACATTGTTGAAATATACGACCTTAACCAAAATGACAAAGTGAACCCAATTTCCCCGTAAGAATTAAAGTAAATAGAGGGATGTTAGGTTCTAAGGAAAAAAAAAATTATCTTCAGACAAAAGACATTAAAAACATACACTAGTAGGGTACCCGTCACTGATGTGGAGCTGGTAACCTTGGCAACCTCCGTCCATCCCACCAGCGAAAATTTCCAATCCATGCTTGTTGTACCTTCAAAGTACTGCTTTGTGGTGAGGGTGATATTATGAAAGCTTGGCTGGGAAACTAATTTTGGCCTAGTTTTGGGCCTACTGCCTGATGGAAGATCACCAAAGCTCTTTCCATGCCAACCAACCCCATCCACAGGCACCTATCCCTCTCCACATCGCTTCTTCAGTCCCCAACTTGCCACCTCTCTCTATACTCCCCACAGCTTGGCTTTCGGCACTTTCCATTCAGTATTTCTCAAAGCATTTCATTCTGGTTTCCCATTTGATGCTTATTTTAATTAATATACAATGTCAAGGCTCGTATAAGAGTTAACACACAGAACGTACACAACATGGCCAAAACTATGTGGACACCTGCTCATCTCATTCCAAAATCATGGGTAGAAATATGTAGTTGGTCCGCCCTTTGCTGCTATAACAGCCTCCACTCTTCTGGGAAGGCTTTCCAGGAAATGTTAGAACATTGCTGCGGGGATTTGATTCCATTCAACCACAAGAACAATAATGAGGTCGGGCACTGATGTTGGGCGATTAGGACCTGACTCACAGTCGGTGTTCCAAATCATCCCAAGAAGATGTTCGATAGGGTTGAGGTCAGGGCTCTGTGCAGGCCAGTAAAGTTCTTCCACACCGATCTCGACAAAACATTTCTGTATGGACTTCACTTTATCAGGCTGAAACAGGAAAGGACTTTCCACAAACTGTTGCCACAAAGTTGGAAGCACAGAATCGTCTAGAATGTCATTCTATGCTGTAGCGTTAAGATTTCCCTTCACGAGAACTAAGGGGCCGAGCCTGAACCATGAAAAGCCGAGCCCCAGACCATTATTCCTCCTCCACGAAAATTTACAGTTGGCACGATGCATTCGGGCAGGTAGCGTTCTCTTGGCATCCACCAAACCCAGCTTTGTCCGTCGGACTGCCAGATGGTGAAGCGTGATTCATCACTCCAGAGAAAGTGTTTCCACTGCTCCAGAGTCCAGTGGTGGTAAGCTTTACACCACTCCAGCTGACGCTTGGCGTTGCACACGGTGATCTTCGGCTTGTGTGCGGCTGCTCGGCCATGGAAACCCATTTCATGAAGCTCTCAACGAACAGTGCTTGTGCTGACCTTGCTTCTTGAGTCAGTTTGGAACTTGGTAGTGAGTGTTGCAACCGATGACAGACGATTGTTCTGCGCTATGCGCTTCAGCACTCGGTGGTCCCACTCTGTGAGCTTGTGTGGCCTACCACTTCATGGCTAAGCTGTTGTTGCTCCGAGACTTTTCCACTTCACAACAGCAGCACTTACAGTTGACCGGGGAGCTCTAGCAGGGCAGAGATTTGATGAACTGACTTGTTGGAAAGGTGGCTTCCTATGACGGTGCCACGTTGAAATTCACTGAGCTCTTCAGTAAAGCCCATTCTGTTTGTTTCGGGAGATTGCATGGCTGTGTGCTTGATTTTATACACCTGTCAGCAATGGGTGTGGCTGAACTAGCCGAATTCACTGATTAGAAAGGGGTGTCCACATACGTTTGGCCATGTAGTGTACAACAAAGGAAGCAGGAGACAAGAGGGACTGGAGAGGGAAGCACAAAACAATGGGAATAAACACGAGGAGATCTGTGGAAGTGAGAGGGATGGAGGCGGGGTACACGGGGTAAACAAGATGGACACTACATGGACTTTCAGGAAGGAAAACAGGGAATATGAAGGAGTTGGGTTTCGGGTGGATTAACGGGGTAGAAAAGATCATCGTTTTTGATAGGGAAAGATAAGAGATGGTGGTGAACAGCGATCTTGAAGACCTGGAGGGAAGAATGGGATTGCAGAGAGTGTGGGAGTTTGTTCCAAAGGTGGGAAAAGAGAGGAATGAAAGGGTAAAACTGAGCAGTGATTCTTGATTTTGGTAATTTAACCAGAAGGGGGTTGCTTGCGGACCTTGAGCTCCCTGTGGAAATATTGGCGGGACAGATAGCAGACAGAGCAAGGGGGGAGGGGGGGATGTCGGAGAGGATACAGTCGAAGACAAAAAGACCACTGACCTGCCTTCAGTGAGAGAGTGAGAGTCCCAAAGACTCAACCTTATCATGGGAGATACCAATGATCATAAATGCCTTGGTTTTCACAGTGTGAAGCCAAGAAAGGTGAGGTAGGAGCACCAGCCCAGAGGGGAGAGCAGTACTCCATCAGGCTACGGATGAAAGCTTTGTACGTGGTCAGGAGCTCAGGTGTGCCAAGAATGGACTTTGCACGATGGAGGATGCCCAATAATCCTTAGATTGGTCGTTTCAGTTTCACTTTTCAACATCAGTTTCACTTTGGGATATCAGTTTTGATTCGGCATTGCAACTGGTGATGCAACGCAAATCAAAAATGATTTCCACGGGAATCTTTTTCGATTTTCTGAAGGGTGTAGAGGGGTCTGAAGTGGCTTCGGGATCTTAAAGATCATAAAGGGGTCTAATGGCGAAAGTGCAAAAGTGATGCAAGGTGTCCAAATGGTCTGAAAAGTGTTGAAGACGGCCTATATGTCTCAAAAGGGTCGAAATGAGTAGTAAAGGGTTTAAGGGGTGTAAAGGGTCTAATTTGGTCCACAGGCCATACAGGGTGTAAAGGAGTGAAGCTGAAGTTAAAAATTACCTCATGTTAGTGAATAAATCAACTCTGGAGTGCAACATGGCAATAATGGACCAAATTACCTCCTCATGACTGTTTAAACCGCCTCGTTCGGTGCATCGTGGTTAAAAAATCTGATCGTAGAAAGTTTTGTCGTGAATCAACTTTGGGAGCTCAAAGCAGCAAGGTCACAAACAAAAAAAAACATTTCGGGTTTATAGATAGAGATGGCCAACCTATTTTCCTGTTACAGTCTCTTCTTCCTCATCTCAGGGAGGTGGCGCCACTTTTTTGTTCTTTCTTTCTTTCATCGACCAGCTTATAGTGAGATCTCTCGGCAAAGCCATGGCGAATCGAAAAATGCTCAATCAGAACCTCATTCAAGGTTATGGGAAATCTCACCCAGCAATGTCCAAAAAGTCCTTTTACAGCTCGTTTTAATGTGTCGAAAAAGGCCGATACATAATGGCTCTGGAAAACACCCCCCAACCCCCTGAAAGTGTAAAACTCAACAACGTTTGGACACACAGTTTGAACAACGTTTGAAGCATTGTATAAATGGATGTATCCTTGCTGAGATGGCGGCAGGTGGCAGCACGGGTGTTTACAATTTATGAATTGTGAGAGAACACTGTTTGAAACCACTATTTAGGTGCAAGCATGGTAAATAATGTGATCCTATAAAGTTTCGTGGCAAATATATGAATGTATGTATATATATAGTACAACTTTTAAATAATTTTAAACAAACAATTTAATACTGTACTCACCAATGATGATTGTGAAGAAGTGAGTGGTGGAATGGGAGGGTGGATCGTCCTTACGCTTTGGGCTGCAGCGTGGTGTATACAAGCTATAAGGCATATATGGTACGTACTCTTGGCTCTGGGCGGGTTCATACATTGGTATTTACAGTACGGCATATATCGTAGCTGTTTTTAAAACCAGGAAACCCCTTAGTTTGGAACTAAATTTGAGGTTTTAAGGTGTTTTGATGCAGATGAGCATGCAGTAGTTTTCTACTATACACTACGTTACAACAGAAAATTGCGCAACTCTAAACGAGTAGGTTCTCCAATAGATCAGCGATGCAATAACGAAACAATGTTAATTGGGACGACGCTAAGTGAGGACTTACTGTACTTCTCACCCAACAGTGGTAGGATATTCTGAAGCTACTTTTGTCCGTAGCCTGATGGAGTACTGCTCTCCCCTCTGGGCTGGTGCTCCTGCCTCCCACCTTTCTCGACTTCACGCTGTCGAAACCAGGGCATTTAAGATCATCGGCATCTCCCGCAATGAAGCTGAGTCTTTGGGCCTCTCACTCAATCACCGCAGGTTGGTCGGTGGTCTTTCTGTCTTCTACCGACTCCTCTCCAGCCTTGCCCCCTCTGCTCTCTCTGCGATTTGTCCCCACCACATTTCCACAGGGCGCTCAAGGTCTGTCAACAACCCCCTTCTGGTAAAACTACCAAAATCAAGAATCACTGCTCATCTTCACTCTTTCATTCCTCTTTTTTCCCGTCTTTGGAATAAACTTCCTCACTCTATTCTTTCCCATTCTTCCCTCCAGGCTTTCAAAACAGCTGTTCACCACCACCTCTTATCTTCCCCCATCCAAATCCTCGATCTTTTCTACCCCCGATAATCCACCCAAGCCCACTTCCTTCATTTCTCCTGCTTTCCTTCCTGAAAGTCCCTGAAATGTCCATCTTCTCTTCGCCATGTTCCCCGTCCCATCCCCATCCCTCTCCCTTCCACAGTTCACCTAATGTGTCTGTTCCCCACTGTTTTGTCCCTTCCACTCCCGCCCCTCTTGTCTCATGCCTCTTTGCTGTGAGTTGTGTGTTAGCTCTCATACGAGCCTCGACCAAGGTATACAAAAAATAAAAATAATAAAAATCACAGACAACAGCTAAGAGTAATCTCCTTCGATAGTATTCATGATTTTGAACCAAGCCCCCCCCTCCAACCTCCAAATAGCCACTCACAGGTCTCATAGTACTATCATACCTCACTCTGAAGGTCATCGTCGGATGAGGCAGTGTCACAAACAAGTCCCAAATGGGCCAATTTGAAGGTTGCAGAAGCTGACCCGAGTTCTGAGAGATTTGCACAACATTCAGCAAGGTGGCAGGCCTCCACATGGCGGCCCACGGCAACCAACGAAGATAATCGTAATCGCAGCATGACGGGGCCTTCTGACAGCAGTGAGGCATCCACTACAGACAAAACAAAAAGCCTTCACGATTCAACCAAAAGTTTTTCCATAACACAAAAAAGATCTCCACAAAAAAGAGTGATCCGCAGATTGCATACTAAAATTGCAAGGGTGAAGGTGGTTGGGGTTGTCGTGGAAGGGAGGGGTTGGTAAATAAAGAAACAAGAAAGAAAGAAAGAAAGAAAGAAAGAAAGAAAGAAGGGCGGTTCGGAGTGTTCCAACTGATCATAAATTATATAAATACCTCACATTTCATGTGTCTAAAATTACCTTTTTCTGGTGGCACAGACTCTTTGTGCAAGATGCTGAGCATCGCTGGTGTACGCCATGCACCACCGGCTCGCACCACATCCACCACAACACGCAATTCATCATGACCAAGCTGCTCCAAAGTGGCTTGGCTTTCCTAGGATTACAGTGGGAATATTAGTTAAAGTTTTCCAAGGGTTCAAGTCTGAACTCTCAAACCTGTCTCCCTCCTCCAAATCCTGGTGGTGTCTAATCAAATGTATTTCTGGTGGATGTTCCCCCTCCATCCCCTCCCTTACCTCAAATGGCTGCACAGCTGATACCGCACGTGAAAAGGCTGAATACCTAAACTCGGTGTTTGCTTCTAAATCTTGTGTCCAAATCCCATCACTTTCTGCACCCACCTTACCCAGTTGCCACCAGCTGCCCTGGACTCTGTGTCCTTTTCTCGTGACAAGGTGGGAGAGCTTGCCGTCAAACCTCGATTCAGATTCTGAAACCGGTCCAGACGGCATCAGCCCACGTGTCCCAAAAACCTGCTCCTCTGCTCTTGCTGACCCTCTCTCTGTTCTATTCACCCTCTCATTTGCTCAAGGTCATCTGCCATCTGCTTGGAAATCAGCAAACATTGCCACTCTGCAAAAAAAGGTGCAAAAACAGATCCCCGCAACGACAAACCAATCAGCCTTCTCCCCATCACCAGCAAGGTAATGCAATCCATCATTGCTTCAGATATTAAATCCTTCCTCTTCTCCAATGGCTTGAATTCCGATAATCAATTTGGATTCAGACCAAGTCACTCTCCTCCTGAATATTCTGCTTCTGCTCTCCCAACAATAGATGGAGGTACTCAATGCCAGACATGAAATCAGAGCCATATCCCGAGACATATCCTGTGCTTTTAACATGGTCTGGCACCCTGCTCTGCTCACCAAACTCTCTTCCGATGGTTTCCAAGGTCATCGCCACTCATGGCTCGCAGACTTCCTCTCCTGTCGCACTCAACGTGTGGCCATAAATGGAGTTCTCTCATCCCCTCTTCCTCTCAAGGCTGGAGTTCCTCAAGGTAGCATTCTGGGCCCTGTTCTTTTTTTCTGGTTTTCATCAATGATCTCTCTGACTCACTGGAAAATCCTCTCTATCACTTTGCTGATGACTCCACCCTCTGCTGTATCATCTGTCATCCCTCAGACCGGCAAGCAGCAGCTTCTTCACTCACTGCAGATCTGGGTAAAATCACAAACTGGTCCAACACGTGGATCATGTCTTTCAATCCTGACAAATCTCACACTCTCACGATGTCTCTCCGAAAGGACCATCTGGAACCCCCCCCCCCCCATTTACTTTCTCAACAATCCTCTGGAAGAAGTCCTTTCATTCAAGCTTCTGGGTCTCACGATCTGCCATGATCTTTCCTGGGAAAGCCACATTTCCAACCTGGCCTCCAAAGCCAGTCATCGACTGGGAATCCTCCGTCGTGCAAAGTACTACCTTGGCACTGTCCTGAGCTCCTGACCACATACAAAGTTTTTGTCCACAGCCCGATGAAGTACTGCTCCCCTCTCTGGGGTGGTGCTCCTGCCTCACACCGAGCTCAACTTCATGCTGTGGAAACCAAGGCTTTAAGGATCATTGGTATCTCCCGCAATGAAGCTGAGTCTTTGGGTCTCTCACTCTCTCACCGGAGGCAGGTCGGTGGTCTCTGTATTCTACCGACTCCTCTCCGGCCTTGCCCCCCCCCCCACTGTCTGTCATCTGTCCCCCCCTCCATCCCCCATTTATTCCGCAGGGTATCAAGGTCCGCCAGCAACTCCCTTCGAGTAAAACTACCAAAATCAAGAATCACTGCTCACCTTCACTCTTTCATTCCTCTTTTTCCCTCCTTTGGAACAAACTCCCACACTCCATTCAATCCCACTCTTCCCTCCGGGTCTTCAAAACAGCTGTTCAGCACCATCTCTTATCTTCCCCCATCCAAAACCTCGATCTTTTCTACCCCCGCTAATCCACCTCAAACCCACCTCCTTCAAATTCCCTGCTTTCCTTCCTGAAAGTCCCTGTCATGTCCATCTTGTTTACCCCGTGTTCCTTGCTCCATCCCTCTCCCTTCCACAGATCTCCGAATGTTTCTGTTCCCCACTGTTTGTCGTTTTTTTTCCTTCCCTCTCCCTCTCCCGCCCGTCTCCTGCTCCCCTTGCTGTGGGTTTCTGTGCGTTAGCCCTCATATGAGCTTCGATGGTGTATACAAAAAAGCAGTTAGAAATATGTCTTACATTCTCAACCACACACCTCTTCTCAACCACACACCCCCTCATCAACCACACACTTTCTCCACAACCATCCAATATTTTCATTGACTTTTATCTTGAAACAGTAAAGGCAAGTCCAGAGATGAATAGCATACCTCAATCGACAATGTGAAAGCATCCCAGACACCAACAGGTAGGTCTGAGGCCGGCAGATACAAGAGGAGCTCAAAGCAGCAGCTGAAATGCACAAACAAGGCACGATTTTAATCTCTCAGGACATGCCGAATGATGCAGTGCGTGTGAGAAGCGACCGATCCACTTACAGCACCAAACGGGCGAGCACGGCCGATACTTGAGGACAGTCATCGGAGAGCGATGGAAGGATCTTGGTGAAGGCAGAGATAGCCTCTTTGTAGGTGGTCAGCAGAGCCGGAGAATTCTCTGCTCCCGGAATTGTTCTGGAATTCTCCACCAACACCTGCACATTGACACCGATGGCAGGTCACGCAACATTCTCAATAACGGTTGCGCTGATTGGATAACAAAGCTAAAACGCAAAGTGTTCCTTCAAAAAAGAATGACACATTCCAATTTAAATAATTAGCCATTTACAAAATTGATTCTCAATCATTCAAGAGGTTTATTGCCTCGAAGAACCGAAACAAACAACCCTATAAACAGGCCCAACACCAGCCAATATACAAGAGTAATGGCCGGCAAACAACTCATTCCCACCGTTAAACGACCGGTCTTTCTGTCCAGCGTAACCTCTGAACCACTGGATGGTGATGCAGGGAAAATAGGTTCAAATCACATCTAACATTAGTGTATTCACCGTCTAATAATGTCTTGATAATTTCTGTAAAGAACACCAACGTCCATGGCTCTGTCCTACATGTGTGCAGGGTGCAGGAAACATCAACTTTTTACCACTACACAATACACGAGGTTGGCAGCACTAAACACACAGCACAAAGCTTCCACGACGACAATCAATGCAACTCACGGGAAGGTTATTAAATTGTCACCGACATTATAAAACCGAGTGTAAAGGCAAAAGCACAAGGTCTGTCGCCCTCACATCGGAGGGCATGTTGGTGGTCTCGCGTGGTGTGTCTCTGTCTCTGTCTCTCTAACCCACCTCTCCTCCAGTCTTGTGTCCTCGACTTTCCCAGGCCTCTGAAGGATGCACGCATTCTTCCGGTCACCATTTCCTTATTAAACTCCCAAAATGCAGGCTCACCGCACATCTCCTCTGCTTTGTGCATCTTTTACCCCATTTGTGGAACCAACTTGCCCAGTCTGTTCAGTCCCATTCTTTCCTCCGGGGTTTCAAGGCAGCTGTTCACAACAACCTCAAGTCATTCCCCATCCATACCCCATGATCTCTTTTACTCTAAATAACCCCAACCCAAAAGCACTCCCTTTTTCCAGGTTATTGTGATTTTCTCCCTCTCTCTCTTACCCCAATTTTTGTTTGTTGATTCGTTCGTTCACCGTTTCATCCCCGCTTTCTCCTTCCTCTTCTAACTGTGTTTCATTCAGCTTGTGTGCAGCTTGTTCGCCCCATGTGTCCTCCCCATCACTCTCACTTCAACTCTGCTGTTGACGTTTCCCCCTTTCCATTCTGCTTCAGCTCTTCCACAAACCTCGATCATGAAAAACACTAAAATACGCAATTTGGTGTGTCTGTCTGTGATACATTGGGTCGTTCCCTATCCAATCTCAACCAAACTTGACAGGAGGACTAAGAGTCAAAAGATGGAGGTTGTAGCGACTTCATTCGCTCCCTTCTCAAGTGGGTTTTCCGCCTTGGGCAAAATCCATGTCGAGGTGTATAGCTAGCTTATCGTGACGTTTTTCCAAGGCCGTTTCTAATAACAAAAGTAAGTAGAACGGCAGTCGGTGAAGCGCATACCTCCGCCAGTCTGAACAGTTTATGTTTTGTATCCCAGTGATAGGCTGGATCTGAATCCAGAGCTGAACCAAAATCGAATCGGTTCGTTCTCGTCACCTAACCAACTCTTCCACCGAGTTGTGTCATAACTCGTTCACAACTTGAGATATCATGCTATGTATCATTTTTGGCCTCATCTCACAATGGTGAAGAATCCGATTCAGATCTTCACCAAAAATCAAATCAATTTGTCCTGGTCACACACCCAACCACCTGTCCACCAAGTTTCATTGGAATCGGTCCCCGACATTTTGAGATATCCTGCTCAAAGACAGAAAAACAGACAGACAGAGACAGGGGTGAAAACATAACCTCCACCCACCTTCGGTGTTGGAAGCTACAACAACACTAACGATAACATAATATTCATGTTATTACAAAACAATATTAATACGAACAAGAAGGGCAACCGGTAGAGCACACACCTCGGCCCCATAATGCCTAATCCACAAGAACATATCGGGCCTAAAACATTTTTGAAATATCATACAATGTATCATTTTTGAGCCCCATTTCTGAATGGTGAAGAATCATTGAGGAAACTCGAGATGTCGGATCCGGATATTCATCAAAATCTAATCAGTTCGTCCTTGTCACACACCCAACCTGTCCACAACTTTTTGAGATATCCTGTACACAGACAGACAGACAGACAGACAGACAGACAGACAGACTGAAAGGGGTGAAAACATAACCTCTTTCACCTTCGGTGGCAGAGGTAAAAATATCCTCCCTCCCCAAGGGTTTTCCTTCATTGGACAAAAAAATACCGTGTTGATGTGTATAAATAGCTCATGGTTTTGTGGGACACCCCAACTGAAAGTAAAAAAAAAAATTATAAACCACAAACAAATATGATTACCTTTTCAAAGTCGCTAAAACTGTTGTTTAACACTAAACTGAAAGGGAGGAGGAAACCCGACGTTATTGAAGCATATATGCTTATCGAGTTCCCCGCTCCCCGGTGTGTACCCCGGTCAGAATAGGTACACCGTATCCCTGCGTGTCGTAAGAGGAGACTAAAAGGGTTGGTGTCAGGAAGGGCATCCGGCCATAAAAAAAACATCGCCTCAAAAGGAAACCATGATGAGTACAACTGATGGGCAGGGTACAGCCCGAAGTACCCCGTGGGGGTCCTCACCCCCCTCTCGTTAAAACTCAAGGTGGGGAACGCGAGCTAAGCAAGGGAGGAAATTTTTCCATTTATGATGACCAATCGTCTGATGCCCCACGTGGAGATCGGTTTCTGAGGTTTGGTACATGGAATGTAGGGACAATGACAGGGAGATCTGGAGAAGTGGTTGAAACATTGGTCAGAAGAAGAGTGGACATATGTTGTGTGCAGGAGACACGGTGGAAGGGAAGTGGTGTGAGAATGGTGAAGGGAAGGCAGGGGCAGAAGTTTAAGTTTATGTGGTAAGGGTGCCTGGAAGGCGTGCATGGTGTTGTTGTCATGTTTTCTGAGGAGTTTGTAGACAGTGTAGTGAGTGTGACTGGAGTGAGTGAAAGGTTGATGATGGTGAGAATCGTGATCGGAAATCTCTTGGTGAACGTCATCTCGAGATATGCCCCGCAGGTCGGTCGAAGCGATGAAGAGAAGAACACGTTCTGGTGTGCGATGGAGAAGTTGATGGAAAATGTGAAAGACGAGTAAGTTGTTGTGGTCGGAGGAGACTTGAATGGACATGTGGGAAGGAGTCCAGACAGGAGTCCATGGGGGTTATGGATATGGTGTGAGAAATGGAGAAGGTGAAAGGATCTTGGAGTTTGCTGATGGAGCTGATTTGTTGCTCTGTAATACTCAATTCCAGAAAGCGAATAATAAGCTTATTACATACACGTCAGGTGGGTTGACGACAACCATCGACTACCTGATGGTGCGTTGGCGAGATAGGGGAAACCTCCGGGACACAAAGGTGATCCCAGGGGAGGAGACTGTTTCGCAGCATCACCTGGTTGTCTGCGATATAAGGGTGAAAGGTGCGCGGAGAATTCGGCGGGTGAAGTACCTACCGAGGATGAAGGAAGGTGTGGAGGTTGAAAGAGGTGACAGTGAAGGAAGCATTAAGAGAGAGGCTGAGTATGGTTGAGGATGATGTGGTTGAGCTTGAAAGTGGTCGGATGTCAATGACAGTCTATTGGGAGCCGTTGGTGAGGTATGTGGATGGACAAAAGGAACACCGAGGCACTCGGAAACATGGTGGTGGGGTGATGAAGTTGGAAAGACGATTGAAGAGAAGAGGAAGAAGTTCAAGGAATGGCAAAAGGCGAAGGGTACGGTGGAAGAAGAGGCAGAGCATGAAAGTTATAAGGTAGCCAAGAAGGCTACAAAGAAAGAGGTAGCAAAGGCGCAGGAGGCCTGAAGGAAAATGTTCGAAGAATGCTTGAATTTGGAAGAGGGTAAGAGAGCGGTATTCAGGATTGCAAAGCAGATAGCGAGAGAGAGGTTTGATGTGACGGGGGTGAGTTGCTTGAAGGATGAAGTGGGACAAACCGTTGTGGACTCAGATGGAATTAAAGGAAGATGGAAGAGATATATGGAAAGGCTGTTGAATGTAGAAAATGAATGGGATAGAAACATCGAGAGTAACCCAGTTTTAGGACCAGCAGAGAAGATAACTGAGAAGGAAGTCGAGGAAGCTATAAGAGCAATGAAGAGTAGAAAAGCAGGAGGACCGACGGGAGTTGTGGGAGATATGTTGAAAGCAGCGGGAAGTTGGGGTGTGAAGAGAATGACAGAGATCTGTAATCTGGTGGTGAAAGAAGGCCGCATTCCAGTGGATTGGGAACTGAGTACCCTCGTCCCTCTGTACAAGGGGAAAGGTGACCCTCTGGACTGTGGCTCCCATAGAGCAATAAAGTTATTGGAGCATGGAATGAAGGTATTGGAAAGGGTGTTGGAGAAGAGGATAAGGAAGAAGGTAAAGATTGACGAAATGCAGTTTGGATTTATGCCAGGAAGAGGAACGACAGATGCAATTTTTATTGTAAGGCAGTTGCAGGAGAAGTACATGGAGAAGAGGAAGAAGTTGTTTTGGGGGTTTGTTGATCTGGAGAAAGGATTTGATCGGGTTCCACGTGAAGTAATGACATGGGCATTGAGGAAGTTAGGAGTGGAGGAATGGTTGATCTCAGTAGTGATGGTAATGTACGAGAGAGAGAGCGCACAGCTGTAAGGACGAAGGATGGGAACAGTGGTGAGTTTGAGGTGAGGGTAGGAGTGCACCAGGGGTCGGTACTAAGTCCACTTGTATTTGTAGTTGTGATGGAGGTGCTGGCTCGGAGGGTAAAGGAGGGTTTACCGTGGGAGCTGCTGTATGCAGATGATCTGGTGTTGATTGCAGAGGGTATGGATGGACTGAAGGAGAAGATGAACAAGTGGAAGGAATGTATGGAGGTAAAAGGTTTGAAGGTGAATATCGGAAAGACGAAGGTGATGGCAAGTGGTAAACCATGTGGTGAGGTGGAAAGGACTGGGAAGTGGCCGTGTGCTGTGTGCAGGAAGGGTGTCGGAGTGAACTCCATTCAGTGTACAATGTGTGCTCAATGGGTTCATCGAAAATGTAGTGGTGTGAGAGGGTCATTAACCAGTGTGGCAGCTACATTCAAGTGTAAGGTGTGCATCGAGGGAGCAGCAGATGAAGGAATTGTTGAGTTGGATCTTGGAGATGGTGTGAAGCTGGAAGGGGTGAAAACATTTTGCTATCTCGGAGACATGCTGAATGGAGAAGGTGGATCAGACTCTTCGACGGTTGCTAGAGTGAGATGTGCATGGAAGAAGTTTCGGGAACTGAGTGGCGTGCTGACGAAGAGGGGAGTGTCGTTGAAGCTGAAGGGAAAGGTGTATGCTACATGTGTGAGGAGTACGATGATTTATGGGAGTGAGACATGGGTACTGAACATGGAGCAGCAACAAAGGGTGGGAATGCGAATGGTTCGGTGGATGTGTGGAGTATCGTTGAGAGAGAGGAAGACAAATGATGACCTGCGGAAGATGATGGGTCTTGAGTCTGTGATGGAGGTTGTGAAGAGAAACAGGTTGAGATGGTTGGGTCATGTGTTGAGGAAGGATGAAAGTGACTGGGTGAGAGGAGTGTTGGAAATGAGTGTCGTCAGAAGTAGAGGACGGGGAAGACCGAGAAAAACTTAGCTAAAGGTGGTGGAAGATGTGGGCAAGGGGATTAAGAAAGGGAGAAGCAGAAAATAGGGAAAAGTGAAGATTGTCATGGGGCCCGCAAGGCTAACCCCCGCTTTAGCGGGGAAAATGGCCTTTAAATGCGTGTGTGTGTGTGTGTGTGTGTGTGTGTGCGCGCGCGCGCGCGCGCGCGCGTCCCCCGCTGATTTACGGACCCGAGCGTAGATCTACTGTGATCTATATACCCCAGAAAGAATAATAACAGGAACCTGCCTGCCACTCCTGTAGAGAGTGGGTGTACCAGTACAAAAAAAAAAAAAAAAAAAAAAAAAAAACATGAAGACGAATACCACAAAAAAGTTTTGACACAAATTCCAGACAAATACCAGAAAAGTATAATTTGACGCGAATTTGGCGATGGACATGCCTGTGTCAGATGTCAACCCACTGTTATATTTGATCCCCGACCTGATGAACCCAATATTGAATCAATTCATCTTTGTATCGGTCCACACACACGCCGAGTTTGGTTGGAACCCCTTCGGTGGTTCATAAGTTATGGTAACGAAAATCACAAAAAGAAAAAAAAAAAGAAAAAGCTCACGCACGCACAGCACAAAAACATGATGCCTCCGACACCTTTGGCTCGAGGCATGAAAACATTTTGGAAAAAAGCAATCAAAGAAGTAGAAACCTTCCTTCATAAAAAACGTGATCACCGTTATGAAAAGTATGTCAGAAGAAAAATGAATAATTAGACTTCAGAGTAAAAATAACGAAAGCCTGTGCCTTTAAAAACCAGGTAAGAAGGTATGTTTGCCCACCATGGGTTATATGCCTCATTGTAAGGTGAACAACCTCGAGCCATTGCAGCAGTCAGAGGATAATCACAAGACGAGGGAAGATTGCCAAAAAATAGCAAGCTCACCGAGTGTCATATTCCAGGAATGAAACCATTTGAGCTCCAACCTGTTTGTGAGGTGCAGATGTTTGGCACAGAGTGGGACCATTAGCAAAAAGATATAAAGGGCGTGTTAGGAAAGTTGGAAGGGATCTTTTGTTATACGAGATCAAAGCTCATGGAAGAAGGAAGCGACAAGATCAGAATCTGTTGCTTCGAACCTGGAGAGTGCAGCCATTGTTATCTCTGCCACAGAAGGAGAATAAAGGTTGTTTTCACCCCGTGTCTCTCCGTTTGTTTGTGAACAGGACGTCTCAAAAGGTTGTGGACGGATTGGGACAAAATTTGGTGGGGAGCTTGGGTATGTGATACCGACGAAATGATTAGATTTTGGTGAAGATCCACATCCGGATCTGGATCAGATAATTTTTTGAGTGATTTTTCACCGTTGAGAAATAGGGCCAAATACGACATCCAGCAGGATTTTTGAAGAAGTTGCGGATGGATCTCGGCCAACATTTGGTGGGCAAGTTGGGTGTTTTTTCTTTCTTTTTTGTCTACCAAGTCGAGGCTCATGCAAGAGCTAAGACACAGAAACATATAACAAGGTCGGAGACAAGAAGGGTGGGAGAGGTAAGCACAAAATAGTGGGGAACAGAAACAATAGATGTGTGGAAGGGAGAGGGATGGTACACGGGGTATACAAGATGGTACTACAGGGACTTTCAGGAAGGAAAACAGGGAATTTGAAGGAAGTAGGATTGGGGTGGATTAACGGGTGGAGAAAAGATCAAGATTTTGAATGGGAAAAGACACAAGATGGTGGTGAACAGCTGTTTTGAAGATCTGGTGGGAGCAGTGGGATTGAAGGGAGGGTGGGAGCTTGTTCCAGAGGTGGGGGAAAAAAAAAAAAAGAGGAATGAAAGAGTGAAGGTGAGCAGTGATTCGTGATTTTGGCAATTCCACCAGCAAGGCCAGAGAGGAGACGGTAGAAGGCAGAGAGACCACTGACCTACCTGTGGGGGTGAGAGGGAGTGAGAGACCCAAAAACTCAGCTTCATTGCAGGAGATACCAGTGATCCTAAAAGCCTTGGTTTCCACAGCGTGAAGTCGAGTTAGGTGTGAGGCAGGAGCACCACCCCAGAGGGGAGAGCAGTACTCCATCAGACAGCAGATGAAAGCTTTGTAAATGGTTAGAAGCAAAGGTGTGCCAAGGAAGGACATTGCACAACATAGGACGCCCAGTCGGCGACTGGCTTTGGAGGCCAACTTGGAGATGTGGCTTTCCCTGGAAATATCGTGGCAGAGAGTGAGACCCAAAACCTTCAATGAAAGGACTTCTTCAAGGAGATTGTTGGGAAAGTAGATGGAGGGGGGGGGGCAGGGTTCCAAACAGTCCTTTCGGAGATATCTGGTGATGGTGTGAGAGTTTTCAGGATTGAAAGACATGTTCCACGTGATGGACCATTTTGTGATTTTATCCTATCTCTATATTTTTGACCCCATCTCTCAGTGGTGAAGAATCAAGCAAAAAAATTCCATTAGTCGGATCCGGATTCGGATCTTAAACGAAATCTAATCAGTTCGTCCTCGTGACATACCCAACCCAACCACACCAAATTTCATCCGCATCTGTCCACAACTTTTTAAAAATCCTGCACACAGACAGACAAACAGACAGACAGAGAGGGGTGGAAAAATACCTCCTTCCCCTTTGGTGGAAGGGGCACTTGGTGGAGCACATACCTCCACCAAGCTGATTAGTTTACATTTTGTATCCCACCGAAAGGCCAGATCTGGATTCGACCCGAAGTAAAATTTAATCGGCCTGTACTTGTCACCAAACCAACTCATCCACCAGGTTTCGTCCGAATCCGTCCATCACTTTTAGAGATATCATGCTATATATTGTTTTAGCTAGATCATTCAATGGTGAAGAATCACGTAAAAAAAAACAACAAATCGGATGCGGATCTGGATCTGGATCTGGATCTGCACCAAAATCGAATTATTTAGTCAGTGTTACATACCCAAGCTCTCCATCAAATTTTGCCCGAATCTGTCCACAACCTTTTGAGATTGTCTGTTTTTGAACAAGCTAACAGACAGACAGACAGGGGTAAAAACATAACGTCTATTAACCTTTGGTGGAAGAGGTAAGAAAAAAAACATCAATCTTCCACACATATGTGTGTCCATAGATGTACAAGCAAACGGCCATCTCTATCTAGTGCCCAACTGTGTCTGCAGACGTCCTCCTGCAGTTGGGTTACTTCTTATAAAGAGGTTGGTGGCAGGATTTGCATTCTGGCCACTGTAAAACGCAAGAAAAAACGCAAAGAAAATTGAAAACCCACTGCGTTGGAATACCTCCTGTGCAGCTCATGGGATTACGGGATTGGGGCAAAGCCTTCAGGACCCCCACTCTTTGATGATAGGAGGAAAACCACGGGGTAACCTTCCCGGGTCAGATTACGGGAGAGTGTCGGAGTGGTGCTGAGGTGTCGTCCACCAGAGGGCGGTCTCCTTGTGTTAACCTGAGGCGGTCCCTTCGGGTGGGTGCCTGGAATGTCCTATCCCGAAGAAAGGATGATCACCTGTCTCTGTTATCTGAGCTCAAGCGTTTGGACATCGGTGTTGCAGCTCTCTCTGAGGTTCGGACACCGGATTGTGGCGAGATCATGGTGGGTGGTTACACCTACTATTGGTCGGGTCACTCTGATGGTTACCATGCCCAAGGAGTTGCTGTAGCTGTGTCCAATAAGCTGACTCAAATGAAAATTGAGATAACACCGGTCAACGAGCGTATTATGAGACGAAGGATTCGTCACTCCTTAGGTGTCATTTCCCAGGTCTCTGTATGTGCTCCGACTGAGGTGAGTGATCTCACCATGGAGGACGCATTCTACGCCACGCTCGAGTCTGTGGTTGATCAGTACCCCAGGCAAGATACTCTTCTAGTCTTGGGGGATTTCAATGCATCAACTGGAACTGATAGGGACGGTTATGAGAATGTGTTGGTCCCCATGGGTCAGGAACTATGAACCAGAATAGCACTAAGTTCCTTGACTTTGCAAGAAGTCATGGACTTAGGGTGGCTGGTTCATGGTTTCAGCGCCCACAGGTTCATCGCTGGACTTGGTATTCCAACGCTGGTGGTGTGCAAAAGGAGATTGACCACGTGCTCGTTTTGTTGATGGACGCTGGTCAAATTTGTTCCATGGATTTTTCAAGTATCGAGCTCTGCACGACGCCTTCTAATTGTTTGTTTGTTTGTGTGCAGGATATCTCAAAAAGTTGTGGACGGATTTGGATGAAACTTGGTGGACAGGTTGGCTGTTGTGGCAAGGACAAATTTATTCAACATGAGAATTATTTAATTTTTAAAGTGAGTCTTCACCATTGAGAGATCGGGCCAAGAACGATATTGTCCTGTATGGCATGATATTTCAAAAATGTATTGGGCCCAATATGTTCTCGTGGATCAGGTATTACGTGGCGGAGGTATGTGCTCTACCGAGTACCCTTGTAGTTCCTCTCTGTAATCTCAGTTTAGTGGAGTAGATAGTAGAAAAATTGTGCAAATTATGATACAAGCATCAAATTTGGCATTTCTGTTCTGCAGGGCTTTCTGATCAAATCTGCCTGATTAGCCCTTTGAATTTTTAAAAAAAGAACTTCAAAAAAATTTGAAGTCACAGCTGGCTGAAATTCTTGAAGCGCAAGTGAACATCCCAGACAGAGAACCAAGGGGAGATGCAGTCATCATTGATGGCTCAGCACACTTCAAAGATATTTGATGACTATGCTAAAGAAGACATCATCCCAAAGGTGGAATCCTATGGTGCCAGGTATGAGAGGGTGGACGTAGTGTTTGATGTGTACAAGAAGTCAAGTCTGAAGTCCGAGGCAAGGACGAAAAGGGGGCAAGGAATCAGAAGAAGAATGACATGAACCAGTAAGACCCCAAGTAACTGGAGAAGCTTTCTTCGAGATGACAGCAACAAGACTGAGCTGTTTCACTTCCTTGCGAAAAATACGTGTGAAGCACAGACGACAAGCACAGTCATTGTCACAAAAGGAGAAGATGCCATTAGCAACACAAGGTAGTCACTGGATGCTGTGTCTCCATGTTGTCATAAAGAAGCTGACACTCGAATATGTGTACACGCCAGGGATGCAACGACGGATGGTAGCAAGTCCATTATCATTAAGGCTAATGACACGGACGTACGAGTCATAGCAATATCTGTACTGCCATCCTTACAGGAACTAGATCTTGAGAACATGTGGATTGCCTTTGGCCAAGGAGCCAAGGCACGATGGATTCCAGTCCATGAGGTATTTTCTGCAATAGGGCCTGAGAAAGCTCGAGGGATCCCATACTTCCATGTGTTTACTGGATGTGACGTCGTGTCTGCCTTCCGCGGTAAAGGGAAGAAAACTGCATGGCAGACTTGGAACGTCTTTGATGATGTTTCTGAAACATTCACCAATCTCAGCCAGTATCCAACATTGATTCGTGATCTTGACTTTTTTGAAGTATTTTTTTTTTAATTTTTCAAAATTTGGATTTTCAAATGGCCAATCAGGCAGATTTGATTGGAATCCCCCAGAGAACAAATGTGCCAAATTTGATGCTTGTTTCATCATTTGCACAATTCCTCTCAAAAATTGCTGTTATCTGCCCCACCAGTTGGCTTGAGTTCTCCGACAATGACATGGCTCATTCCGCTGGTAGCAGCAACAAAGATTTCTGCATCCTTAACAAGACACTGCCTTGAAAGTACTTTGCTCGAAACATTATTACCCAACTTTTTGTCACGAGATGAAAGTTGTTGAAACTTGTTGCACATGGATGCAGTACATGTGAATAATGTGCTTTGAGATGTATTATGGGTATTGGCTCGTATTGTCCTCTTTTGTCTTAACTAGTGCAGGCCCGCAGGGGCGGGCCCATAGGTGTGTACCAGTATGTGCAGCCTCGTGCCTGCAGTATCAGGTCCCCAGCATCAATTGTGAGGTCATATCAAACGAAGAAGAAGAATTGTGACGCCCCCTCTCTACCCCCTCCCCTCTCGCCCCCCTCTCCCCCTTCCTCTGTCCCTCCCCTCTCCTCTCTCCCTTCTCTTGCCCCCCCTCTCGCCCTTCTCTCTCCCTTCTCTTGCCCCCCCCTCTCGCCATTCTCTCTCCCCCCTCCTCTTTCCCCTCTCCTCTCCCTGCTCTCTCCCTCCTCCTCTCACCCTTCTCTCTTCCTCCCATCTCTTGCCACCTCTTTCTCTGCCCCCCTCTCTCCTCCCTCCTCTGTCCCCTCCCCTCTCTTGCCACCCCCCTCACCCCTCTCTCCCCCCTCCTCTCTCGTCCCTCTCTCCGTAAATGTATTCACAAATGTCTACCAAGCACAATGATTAATTCCAACCTTGGGAAAAAACAGCTTTCAAACCCTTGGGAAACAGCTGTTTCCCTCGGGAAAATTCAAACCTTGGGATTAATTAATAATTTGAATAATAATTATAATCAAACCTTGGGAGTTTGGCACATACGCAGAGAAAGGCATATACCCAGATCCCCAGTGTCGATTGTGACGTCATACCAAACGAAGAATAACTGACGGCAATCCTTCAAAAAAAAATAATTAATTAAATAAACATTAATTGTGACGTCATCGCACCGTGTCCTGTCATTGGTTCACAGATAAATGGCCGTAACTTGGGAACCGCTCGTCCGATCGATATCAAACCTCGAAAAGGCACATCCGCGAGTCCGCGGCAATATTCCTGGCAAGTTTCAATCAGATCGGACCGGTGGTCCTCCGGTTATTAATAATTTGGGAAAAAATTGGCATGATAAGGTGAGACGGTGGAACGACACCTTCAGCTGCCATATATACACCTTTTCAACACTGAAAAAGCAGTAAAATGGCCGTAACTTGGGAACCGCTTGTCCGATTGATATCAAACCTCAAAAAGGCACATCCGCGGGTCCCCAGCAATATTCCTGGCAAGTTTCAATGAGATTGGACCGGCGGTCGTCGAGAAACGGCGGTCGCAGACAAACAGACAGACAGACACATATTGCTGGAATTATAGATAGATGCATTCAAGATTTGTCTTCTGTGAACTGACCAGCATCTGTATTAATCTTACATTGTCAGTAATGTTACAGCTTGGTTAGTAACGTTACATGGCCAGTCACGTTTCAGGTTTTGACAGCTTCTGTACTCCACATGTTACAATGTTCATGATTATAATTTCCTTTTTAGCTCATCTGGAATTGGAATTCCAGATAAGTCATCGTCATCCTGCCCATCCGTCCGTCTCTTATTTAGACTTCTCCGGCCAAACCGCGGGGCTGAAATTTGGCAGCAACGTTCCGCTCCCTACTGGTAACGGGGATTGCAAAGCTTGTTCCTGTCACGTGACTTTAAGTAGGTAAAAATGGTGGACTTCGTAAAATTCCTTCGAAATCTTCTTCTCCAGACCCACCAGTCAGAAGTTACCAGATTTGGGTTTTACAACATGAGGCCAGGGTAGGGATGCGAAATTGCCAGTTATTCCGATCATGTGACCGAGTGTGTCAAAATGGCCAACTTCGACAATTTTGGGGGGAAAAAATCGCGTAAATTCCTTCAAAAATCTTCTTTATCCAGACCCAAGAAACATAATGGTACCAAATTTGGTTTACAACATTAGGACGGGATCCTGATGTTAAATTGCGGAGGCCATGCCGATCGAGTGACCGGAAGTGTGTCAAAATGGCAGTCACGAAAATTCCTTCAAAAATCTTCTTCTCCAGACCCACCAGTCAGAATGCTACCAAATTTGGGTTGCGACATTAGGACAGGGTCATGCAAAGCTACAGGTCCAGTGGTGCTATTTTTTTGAACTAAGGATTGTACAGAGAAGGAAATTTCAAGCAATCAAAATTCTAATCTAAACAAATGCTTTCTCTTCAGGTAAAAACAAGAACTGCCGTTTTGGTTGGTCACGTTACATGGGTAATGAAGGGGGGGGGTGTCAACATTTCACAAATCTGTGGTTTCGTCGACTCCCCTGATTTGCGACAAAGTGACCTTGACGTTTGACCTTGACCTTCAAAATTTTGTGCACTGAAAGGGACCTCTATAGGCCTCTGATATGCGAAGTTACAAAAATTTCCAATGATAACTGTGCTCTGCAGAATTTTTTATACGTGATTACAGACAAACAAACAAACAAACAAACAAACAAAAAAAAAACATACAAGCTGACTAACATATCTTGCAAAAACTTCGTTTTGGCAAGATAAAAAGGATTCCTGGGAGATCCTGCCGCCCTCCGTGCGGAGAAAACCAGGGTTGCAAGTTGGCGTTTGCGGTTTCACCACATGTGCCCATGTACTCACATACTTCCATTTTTTTTTGCATCACAAACATTCCTGGAGTTCACTGAATCCACCGCCGCTGGTTTCATTGAAATCCGTTCTCAAGTTATAGCATGACAAACAAGCAGACAGACAGACTGGCCGACACATCTTTAACCTCCGCCATCTTCGAAGATGGATGGAGGTTACTGTTTTCACCCCTTTCTGTTTGTTTGTTTGTTTGTTTGTGAACAGTATTACGGAAAAAATCCTCGACGGATTTCGACGAAACTTGGTGGGGGGGGGGGGGTTAGGTATGGTCCAAGGATCATGCCATTAAATTTTGGACTTGGTCCCCCCCCCCCCAAAAAGAAATTGTTGAGAATTTTTTTTTGCATTTCTGCACGTTTTAAGTGATTTCCAACCCCCCCAAAAAATTTACCCCCCCCCAAAAAAATTTATAGAAAATTTTTTTTTGGCATTTCTACATGTTTTAAGTGATTTTCAACCCCCCCCCTCCCCCAAAAAAATGTTGGAGAAAAGAACTATAACTGTCAGCACTGTTGACATCATATTTAATGAATAACATATAAGGTTCACTTGAGTGACCCAGCAGTATTGGCGGCGGAGGTTTTGCACTCTCCCGAGTGCTCTCCCTCTCGTTTATAATATGGATTCATGGTCTCGTGTGTTAACAGGAACTCTGACTTTGGAGCTTTGGGTGCTGCAAGCCTGGCCTGGTACTGCACCTTGCACTCTCTCTCACACACACACACACACACACACACACACACACACACACACACACACACACACACACACACACACACACACACACACACACCCAAACTTCTGGCCCCGAACCTCAGCAACAGATGAAGGACAACACCTGAGCTCCCTTTGCCATTTGCTCTCCTCACGATTCCGATTACCTGCTCGCCAAACCAACCGATTTAATTTCACAATCCAACCTTATCCAATCTGTTTCATTCATGAGTTCTAATTATGAAGCCCGTCCTCATTCTTGTCCTGTTATGTTCCGATGCATCATCCTTCAGTGTTAAAATAACATTTTCTGCACAAGCATCAACATGTCTGCTCACGCACATTCGTCCCAAAGCAGCTCTTTAACACCATAATGCTCCATCGTCCTGTTGTCCACGTGCCGTCAGCGTGGAACGCCGTGTGGCGGTGTCAAATGTCCACAGATATGTGAACGTTATGAGTTACCCCAGCAGGTGGCATGATCCGGTGATCACAGAAACGTGCTGGTACCAACCAGAGTCACCACTTGCTTAATGCACCTTGAGGTAGGTTTATGTTCTGGGGCACGAGCACAGCGAGAAATCGTTTCATAAAATCAGCAATACGAGTGGCCCGTACACCCCCAACCACTCAATCTCCCACTTTTCAACCTGCCCTCGTCCAACCCACCACCCTCATAAAATGCACCTGAAGACTCCAATGACAATTTGCTATCGAAAAAGGAGAAAAATCCATCATCAAGTCAGGGGTCTCTGTTTTCTACCACATCCTTTCTGGCCTTACACCTCTACTCTTTACCTCCACCACTGAAGGTGAAGGAAGTTACGTTTTCACCCCTCTCTGTCTGTTTGTGCACACGATATCTCAAAAAGTTGTGGACGGATCCGGATGAAACTTTGTGGACAGGTTGGGTGTGTCAGGTCAGGTATGGGAGCATGTGCCAGAACAGCACGTCGCTGCGTACACTTTCCGCAGTCAGGTCAGGTTCGATCTGTGACCTGCTACAGGTACCATGTAAACCTGTACTAACCTGTTCCATGGTCGGGTTGTCGGCGACTAAACCGTCTCCCCCACCAGGTTTTCTGGTGAGGAGGGTGTTTGGATATGGACACCCAGCAGGATTAAGATCTTGGGTGTGTGGCAAGGACGAATTGATTTGATTTTGGTGAAGATCCAGATCCGGATCTGGATATGAGAATCATTTAATTCTTAAAGTGATTCTTCACCATTGAGAGATGGGACTAAACACGATAGAGTACTGTATAGCATGATATCTCAAAAATCTATTGGGCTCGATATGTTCTCGTGGATCAGGCATTACACGGCGGAGGTATGCGCTCTACCGAGTGCCCTTCTAGTACCATGCTTTGTCCCATCCCAGGTTTCTGTGGGGCTGATGATCCATCAACTCTCTTCCGGTAAAAAAAAAGAAATCTAAACCAAGGACCACTGCTCACCTCCACTCATTTATTCCTCTTTTTTCAGCCTGTGGAATTATCTTCCACATCCTCTTCAATCTCATTATTCCCTCCAGATCTTCAAGAGCCATCTCACATAGTCCCCAATCCAAAAAAACATGATCTTTTTCTACCCTTGTTAACCCCACCCAAGTCCCTCCTAATTTTCCAGTTTTACCTCCTTGGAGTTTCCGTCTCCGTGCATGTGTGTTTTGCGTCCCGGTTTTGGCTGCTCCATCCTGATGCGTTTGGTGTGCGAGCTCTTCCATGAGCATAGACTATGTACAGTGTACAAAAACAAACAAAAAACATTCACATTTGCTGGATGACTCGTTATGCCATCTGACGAGCTGCAGTCAAAGCACCAGAACAAAGAAACAAACATCTCATTCATATCGAGGATCATACGGCATGGAGGCCTACACGTACATGTACTCCAACACAAAATAGCATTTCCTTCGTATCAGCCTGTCCATTCGTGGGGAGGAATGGGTAGCTTGGTCCGGACCTGCAGCTTCGTGAACACGAGACACATCGAGTTTGTGTTAACTTAGCTTTGTGTGCCGCTCATGTACAAGTACCGACGTGGCTCACGAGAGCGAAACCTGAGGGGTTTGCCATGGTTAATCTCTGGGTTATATAATCAGCACAGCCTTACCGCTGCCGCGTGTTCAGGTAAATGGTCGTCAAAGGTGATGGAAGAACAGGAAGAATCGGTTGCTTCCTCTCAACACGACAGCCAAATGAGTGATAGGCCCACGATTCGCATTCATACAGGTCAAGCGATGATTGTATTACATCACACACGAATCAAGAACACACAATGTCTGTGCATGTCTATATATAGATCACAAGATTTCCATCAGTCACCCTGTGACCCTGTCCCAGGGGTTTCCTTATTTTTTGGAGTAGGAGGCTACCATTAAAAAGTAGCAGGTTACCATCACCGCGAGTGAAGTGAGCGCAGCTGTATGGCCGGGGTCCAGGGCCCTAGACGGGCCTAGATGGCTGGAGATGCATTCGAGCATGATTTCTGACATGAAATAGTTCTCATATTATCATGTTGTTGGGATAACCGGGCGTAGTGGCGTGCGCCTGTAATCGGCTACTCGGAGGCTTGGGTTGGAGGATCGCTTGAGGATGGGCGCTCTGTGCTGGGCTGCGCTATGAGAGGGTGCAGGCAGCCCAAAATCATGGCGAAACCCAATCTTTATCCCTGTGTCGTAAGAGGCAACCAGGGTTGCGTCAGGAAGGGCATCCGGCGTAAAACCTATGCCAAATCAGTATGCGGATCATAACGGATGATCCGCTGTGGCGACCCCTAACGGGAGCAGCCGAAAGACGAACAACAACAACAACATTATCATGCTGTTGGGATAGGTGAAGATGTATCAAGATCTTTTACACTACACATAGAGATATCATGAGATAGATTAATGGGGGAGCTACATGTTAAAGTTTCTTCTACCATTAAATCACTAGATGATTCAGACTGTATGCCAGAGTTGATTAGTTCAGAGAATGTTAATGAGTTGGCTGCAGTAGATGGTGTCACTGGATCAGGAACTGCAAGTTCATTTTCTTGCAGAGAGGGTGACAAAGTCCTGGCAGATTCAGGAAGTGAGAAAGAGTTCGCCGGTTGATTTACAGTGGGATGGTTGACTGGTTCAGGAGAGGGAGAGCAGACTTGTCCAGAAACATGGAGAGGTTCAGGTGCAGGGACAGGGAGAGATTGAGGTTCAGAGACTGGAGAGGTTCAGGTGGAGGGACAGGGAGAGATTCAGGGAATTCTGCAAATAGCAAATAATTAAAATGTACATGTGCTGTATACTTGTGAATGAAAAATTGTGAATTTATAAGTTTCCCATGCTATCATTTTTAATGTGGCCCACACCCCACTCACGAAATGTAATGAAAATTGCTTGGATGTTAAGCAGTGGAGAAACTGAAAATAGTCCAAATGCATTCATCACTGTGAGAAACCGCTTTTCAAAAGGGCCTACCACTAGCCAGAAGTTGAGGGCCACCTCAAACAATGACAACACCTAAACTTCACAACTCCCGAAATATCTGATGAACTATTTTAGCATAGGGAAGCGAAGTATTGGTTCACGAAAAAATATTTTCACGAAAAAAATAAGTGACTACTATATTCGTTATTGTTGTGTGTGTGTGTCTGTCTGTCTGTCCCAAGCATAGCACCGTGGGTTTTGATCCGATCCTGATAAAATTTTGGTGGGAGGTCTAAATCATGATCTAGTTGTGGGTCATTCCATGTCAAATCATCAAAGAATCTGCCGTCATCTCTCAGATTTTTGTAAAACTTTGGGAATCAATTGGGACCTATGAAAAACGGCAAGAACTCAAATATTTTTGCTAACAGCCTCTTAATTAGTGAGATACAGACTAACGAACTTTGGACTAATTAGCACGACGTCGCGAATTCAAATGGCCATATCTCTAAAAGTATAACACCTAGAGAGCTGGTTTTAGTGTAATTTTAAAGGTATTTTCATGCCCTATGAATTTGTCTGGGCAACATTTTCCTACATCCAACCACAAAATATAAACTTCAATCGTGAATCCCCAAAAAATGTATCCTTCAAATTTCCTCAAATTCATCCCAGAGGTACCTTATGGTGTCAAGAAGCTTCCACATAAGTTTTGTGATGGGCACTCCAATAGTTTCTGAGATATGAGCAATAATGTACATGTATGTATGGCATATAGGTTCGAAAATCAGCATTTGTAATGTATTATACAATCATTCTAACCTCGCCATGACAGGGAACACAGGGAACGACCATCAATTGCTTTGAAGTATCATATACTTTCATTTTCAACTGGGCCTGAGGGGAAGAAACAAGTGCTGCTGTTGCTGCATTGAAGAGGAAATTGAAAGCCTAAGTCAGGTTAGTGAACACTGTGTACTTGAACTCACTTATTGATTGTATAATACATTACAAATGCTGATTTTCGAACCTATATGCCATACGTACATGTACATTATTGCTCATATCTCAGAAACTATTGGAGTGCCCATCACAAAATTTATGTGGAAGCTTCTTGACATCATAAGGTACCTCTGGGATGAATTTGAGGAAATTTGAAGGATACATTTTTTGGGGATTTACGATTGAAGTTTATATTTTGTGATAACTTTTTTGTGGTTGGAGGTAGGAAAATGTTGCCCAGACAAATTCATAGGGCATGAAAATACCTTTAAAATGACACCAAAACCAGCTGTCTAGGTGTTATACTTTTAGAGATATGGCCATTTGAATTCGTGACGTCGTGCTAATTAATCCAAAGTTTGTTAGTCTGTATCTCACTAATTAAGAGTCTGTTTGCAAAAATATTTGAGTTCTTGCCGTTTTTCATGGGTCCCAATTGGTTCCCAAAGTTTTACAAAAATCTGAGAGATGACGGCAGATTCTTTGATGATTTGACATGGAATGACCCTTGTGTTTTCCTGAAAATGGGCGTGGTGCGCCCATTATGGGCGGAACCACGCCCAAAAAACATGTGTTTTTAGGGGGTAGCCGATTTCAATTTGCATCTTCTCCGAGGGGGTTTGTCAAATCTGATGGTGGTTTCGGTATTTGGTTAGCCCAATGGCACCTGCATAGCCCCACGGAGCTCGATTTTTCATTTTCGTCCCAAGGTCAAGGTCACAAGGTCAAGGTCACGAACTTAGAAAATTTCGAATTTTGACATAAAAATCATATGACCGCCCAAACTTTGAGAGCTCGGATGACAATATTTTTTATGCATAATCTTGAGGTCATTCCCCACCTAAAGTCTTGAAACCATTTTGCTCTATCTCGAACACCTTGCCCATGGCGCCCCCTTCAAGTTTGTTTTTACGCTGATTTCATCAAAGTATGGATAATCCAAGGAGTGCGAAATGCCATACAGCCTACATGACGTTATATTGTTCCTGGAATGTTCCAGAGGAAGTTTTGCACCAAAGGTCATAATCCTTGACCTTTAAAGTTCACAAAGGTCAAATTTTCAAAGTTGTGGGAATCGAACCGGGTTTTCGACCTTCTTCGACGAACTCACTCCAATTAGCTATAGCACCTATCCTGTTTCCTTATTTTAATGTCCACAACATTGTTTTGTGACCTTTAAAGGTTATGCAAAGATCAAATTTTGAAAGTTGTTGAACGAAACCGGGTTTTCGAGATTTTGCAGCTAATAACCTGTCACTCGTACCACATCATGTTGATCATTTTTATAACTTGGTCAAAGATTATCACTTTGTCTCATCTTTGACTTCTGAAACAATGTACATCATCAAATACCGCTCGTGAACCATTGTTGTCTTCAGACTTGTTATATTTGTAAATTTTCTTTCATTCATTTTTTGCATATTTTCATTTTACTTTGTTAAATATTGTTTATTATTATTTTATTAACCTCCACCATCGAAGATCGGAGGTTACTGTTTTCACCCCTTTCTGTTTGTTTGTTTGTTTGTTTGTTTGTGAACAGTATTACGGAAAAACTCCTCGACGGATTTCGACGAAACTTGGTGGGGGTGTTAGGTATGGTCCAAGGATCATGCCATTAGATTTTGGACTTGGTCCCCCCCCCTCAAAAAAAATTGTTAGAGAATTTTTTTTTTTTTGCATTTCTACATGTTTTAAGTGATTTCCAACCCCCCCCCCCCCAAAAAAAAAATTGAGAGAAAAAAAAATATTTTTTTTGCATTTCTACATGTTTTAAGTGATTTGCAACCCCCCCTCCCCCCAAAAAAATGTTGGAGAAAAGAACTATAACTGTCAGCACTGTTGGCATTTAATTTAATGAATAAGATATAAGGTTCACTTGAGTGACCAAGCAGTATTGGCGGCGGAGGTTTTGCACTCTCCGGAGTGCTCTCCCTCTAGTTGTGTTTTGTTTTGATTTAATAAACAGCTCAAACTAATAACTTTAGACTAGTTTATTGTTTGAAAATGAATGATAACCATGTATTTAACTTCACTCGTTTTCTGATAATTTATTTATTTGATGTCAGCGAGCTTCAATCAGTCAACCAATCAAATATTCTTGGTGTGAATACCGCGTCACAGTCACAATCCCAATTTTGTTAAACTATCACCTTACATTATCGTGTTGTTATACCGTCAAGAAAAGCTCGCAAGTCTATGGTACATGCATGTACCTGCGGTACCAGTATTCAGTTGGCCAGTTCACAACTGCTCATACTTGGCCTTCACTTCAGTGAATAAACGGCGATTTTCAGTGCAAATAACCACGAATAATAACATGTACAAAAGCTGCTTTAAGCTTATAGGCTAATTGCTTTATAAATTAAAAAAGCACAACGGGTGACCATGTATTTTGGAGCCGCATCACTTGACAAAATCTCAAAATGGACGAGGTGAAATACGTGTTTCGTGAAATAACAACGTCGCACTCGCGAGAGTGCAAGTTTAGACCAATTACTGATGGCCAGAAGCTTACCTCCCATGTCTTTGGACTTCTTCGAAAATCCAAAGTCAAACAGGGATTTTCGTTTCGATGCCATCGCTTCGGCACCGAAACTGCGAGGCCTACAAAGTTTATTTTCTTGAGGTCATTGCTGTATGGTATCAGGGTATCAGGACAACAGTCCAAAACGAGGCTAAAGCAGAGAACTCTCTTTTGCAGGAGGCGTGTACAGTATTTAGCTCGCCTGTTCGAAGAACAGAGAGCTTATAGCGATACCCCCGGCGTGAGCGTGAGCGTGAAAATGTTAAATTTTTGTATTACGGAAAAACTCCTCGACGGATTTCGACGAAACTTGGTGGGGGGGGGGTTAGGTATGGTCCAAGGATCATGCTACTAGATTTTGGACTTGGTCACCCCCCCCAAAAAAAATTGTTAGAGAAATCTTTTTTTTTGCATTTCTACATGTTTTAAGTGATTTCCAACCCCCCCCCCCAAAAAAATTGTTAAAAAAAAATTTTTGCAACTTTTTTTTCAACAAAATTTTGATTTCTTCTTTTTGCATTTCTGCATGTTTTAAGTGATTTCCAACTCCCCCCCCCAAAAAAAAAATTGTTGGAGAAAAAAAATGTTTTTGCAACTTTTTTTTTCAACAAAATTTCGATTTCTCTTTTTTTGCATTTCTACATGTTTTAAGTGATTAGGATTTCGACGAAACTTGGTGGGGGTTAGGTATGGTCCAAGGATCATGCCCATTAGATTTTGGACTTGGTCCCCCCCCCCACAAAAAAATTGTTAGAGAAAATTTTTTTTTTGCATTTCTACATGCTTTAAGTGATTTCCAACCCCCCCCCAAAAAAAATTGTTAGAGAAAATAAATATTTTTTTTGCATTTCTACATGTTTTAAGTGATTTCCAACCCCCCCCCCCAAAAAAAAATTGTTAGAGAATTATAAAAAATATTAATTATTAGACTCGTCTTAAAAACGATAAATGTATAAACAGGCGAGCATTGGGTGGCTTTGACACCAACTCTGGTAGCTGCTTGTGTTATTTTTAGGTCAGTGTTGTGCTCGACCTGGCGAGAGTACTCACAGTAAAAGTTAGCCCACTTTTATCGAAATACTAATGCGTTTTCGTCTCGGATTTCAAAACAGGGGGTGTAGAGATTTAGTGGTGACAAAATAAAAATAAAAATCAGCACTGAAGTAGGTGGCGACCTTTGACATTTTTTCTCTGAGTAGACGGCTGCGGGTCGCCGGTAACCGGCTTCTAAGGAAACCCCTGCTGTCCATGTGCACCCACCCTCTCCTTCATCCAAGGCCTCGACCGGCACTGGTTCGAAAACGAGATGTCACCGAAAGAGAATTCCCATTAACAATGAGAAAACCTTGTAAACAGTCTGAAGTGAGAGAATATTAATTTTCCAAATTGATGTTATTAACAGGTTAATAATGTGGGAAATCTTTCACATCAATGTAAACAAATTGATTTACAAAATGAAAATTCCCATTTTACACCACTCTCCCATAGGAAACCAATAAGAGGGAGCAGTACGTCCAGGTTACCTGAGAATTCAGATAGGAAATCAGAATTAAGAAAGACCGAAACTTACTTGAGCTGTTTTGGTGTGCAACAAAGTTACCATGTAAAACCACTAGCGAGCGCGCGCACGCACGCACACACACACCTCTTTAGGATCATGTAGTTCAGGCTTTCTGTAATGGGAAACATGGAGTTTAGTTCCAGCTCGATGTAGTTCTGGCCTGATCAGGTTCAGGACTAGTTTGAGCTGAAACTGGAGTGAGGTTGATGGCACATGATTGCAAATACCCACGCTTCCCACCTGCAGCAAAGTCGAACTTGAGAGTTCATAGAACACCTGACCCCACAGCGTTCAAGTGTACAATTAAATTCAAATAAAATGATGATTTTAAATGCCGTATTCATAAAATGTTCGGGAAGTTTCGTGCTGATGATGCAGGTGGAGACACCACCAAATTTTCAGATTTAACATGTCCAAGTACTGTTAAATGGAAGGTTTTTGAAAATACCTAAAGAGGAATTTGTGTTCCACACAGTGGTCAAGTATAAAATTCAATTTAAATGAAATAAAGATTTGAAAGGTTGTTAAATATATATATATATATATATATATATATATATATATATATATATATATATATATATATATATATATATATATATATATATATATACACACATCTTCTTCTTTCGGCTGCTCCCGTTCGGGGTCGCCACAGCGGATCATCCGTTATGATCCGCATAGTGATTTGGCACAGGTTTTACGCCGGATGCCCTTCCTGACGAAACGCTGGTCACCTCTTACGACACAGGGATATGGTACAACTATTCTAACCGGGGCATACACCGGGCCCAGTACACTGGTACTCACTTCGCCGACCTCGGAAGGATGACAGGCTGAGTCAACCTCCTGGTGTGTATTAATTCAAGCGGCCAACGGGGCTTGAACTCAGGAAATTTTGGATCCCAAGCCACTACCCTAACCACTACGCCAACACCAGGCTTAAATGTATATATATATATATATATATATATATATATATATATATATATATATATATATATATATACATATACATATACATATACATATACATATACATATACATATACATATACATATACATATACATACATACACACATACACACATACACACATACACACATACACACATACACACACACACACACACACACACACACACACACACACACACACACACACACACACACACACACACACACACACACACACACACACACACACACAGTAATACCTCACCATACGCTCGGGATGCGTTCTTGAAAAACCGAGTGTATAGTGAATCATGTTGTTGCGAAACAAGTTTTCCCATAAGAATAATGTTCGAAACAAGTCTGAAGACGACGATAGTTCACGAGCGGTATTTGACGATATAGATTGTTTCAGAAGTCAAGGATGAGACAATGTGATAATGTTTGACCAAGTTATAAAAATGATCAACATGATGTTGTATGAGTGACAGGTTATTAGCTGCAAAATGTCGACAACCCGGTTTCGGTCAACAACTTTAAAAATTTGCCCTTTGCATAACCTTTAAAGGTCACAAAACAATGTTGTGGACATTAAAATAAGGAAACAGGATAGGTGCTATAGCTTATTGGAGTTAGTTCGTTGAAGGTCGAAAACCCGGTTCGATTCCCACAACTTTGAAAATTTGACCTTTGTGAACTTTAAAGGTCAAAGGTCAAGGATTATGACCTTTGGTGCAAAACTTCCTCTGGAACATTCCAGGAACAATATAACGTCATTTAGGCTATATGGCATTTCGCACTCCTCGGATTATCCATACTTTGATGAAATCAGCGTAAAAACAAACTTGAAGGGGGTGCCACGTGCAAGGTGTTCGAGATAGAGCAAAATGCTTTCAAGACTTTAGGTGGGGAATGACTTCAAGATTATGCATAAAAAAATATTGTCATCCCAGCTCTCAAAGTTTGGGCGGTCGTATGATTTTTATGTCAAAATTCGAAATTTTCTAAGTTCGTGACCTTGACCTTGGGACGAAAATGAACCAGAGTTGGTGTCAAAACCACCCAACGCTCATCTGTTTCTACATATGTTGTTTTTAAAAGACGATTCTAATAATTAATATTTTTTATAATTCTCTAACAATTTTTTTTGAGGGGGGGGGGGTTGGAAATCACTTAAAGCATGTAGAAATGCAAAAAAAAAAAAATTTCTCTAACAATTTTTTTTTGGGGGGGGGACCAAGTCCAAAATCTAATGGCATGATCCTTGGACCATACCTAACCCCCCACCAAGTTTCGTCGAAATCCAAATCACTTAAAACATGTAGAATTGCAAAAAAAAGAAATCGAAATTTTGTTGAAAAAAAAGTTGCAAAAGCATTTTTTTTCTCTAACAATTTTTTTTGGGGGGGGTTGAAAATCACAACATGTAGAAATGCAAAAAAAAAATTTCTCGAACAATTTTTTTGGGGGGTGGGGGGTGGAAATCACTTAAAACATGCAGAAATGCAAAAAAAAGAAATCGAAATTTTGTTGAAAAAAAAGTTGCAAAAGCATTTTTTTTCTCTAACAATTTTTTTTAGGGGGGGGGTAGAAATCACTTGCATGTAGAAATGCAAAAAAAAAAATTTTCTCTAACAATTTTTTTTTGGGGGGGGGGTTGGAAATCACTTAAGACATGTAGAAATGCAAAGAAAAAAAAAATCGAGCTCCGTGGGGCTATGCAAGTGCCATTGCGCTAACCAAATACCGAAACGCCTGCCAGATTCGACAAACCCCTCGGAGAAGATGGATTTTTACGTCAAAATTCGCAATTTTCTAAGTTCGTGACCTTGTGACCTTGACCTTGGGACGAAAATGAAAAAAAAAATCTTGCTCCGTGGGGCTATGCAGGTGCCATTGGGCTAACCAAATACCGAAAACCCCTGCCAGATTCAACAAACCCCCTCGGAGAAGATGCAAATTTAAATTGGCTACCCCCTAAAAACAAGTTTTTTGGGCGTGGCTCCGCCCATAATGGGCGCACCACACCCATTCTCAGGAAAACACAACTAGATCATGATGTAAACCTCCCACCAAAATTTTATCAGGATCGGATCAAAACCCACGGAGCTAAGCTCGGGACAGACAGACAGACAAGCCGGTAGGCGGACATGGGTAGTCGGCTGTTGCAAGGCAACTGAGGGGTCCATAGCAACGGTTCTCTCACTCACACATAACTGGGACATACCATGAACCTACCATACCAGTTTCATGTATATCTGACTCATAGTTTCGGAGATATAACGAACTTCGTTTTTTTATTGTTTTCGGCCAGGGTTCATTCAAAGTCTATCTTCTCCGACATTTTTCATAGGATCCGGCTGGAAATTTTTGACAATATGGCTGAATGTACTGCCCACAGTCGTTCGTGGCCCGATTTTTGATTTTCGAAAAAATTAATTTTTAATGATTTTTCAAAAATGTCAAGGTCCCATTGCTTGGCAACGGTGGTGGCCATAGCAATGGTTCTCATTTGCACACAACTAGGTCATGGTATGAACCTACCAACCAAGTTTAATCGAAATCGCCATTTTATTTACTGAAATCGCCATTTTAAATACTGATAATAAGGGTAGAACAAATCTCAAAAAAAAAACATTTGGAATTTTTTTTTTCGACTGGATCGACTCCCCAACAGACAGACAGACAGACAAGCCGGTAGGCGAACATGGGTAGTCGACTACCCAATAGAACCTGACGCGATGGGCCCGTTCAATGGGGAATGACCTGAGGATTAAGCACAAGAAAATTCATGATTCTTGCTTCAAGGGTTAATGCTGCAGATTGTTTTTTCGTTAAAATACCCCCACATTGAGGTTTTTCGGCCGTTGCTAAGCAACGGAGGGGTCCATAGCAGCGGTTCTTTCTCACGCATAACTAGGATATACCATGAACCAACCATACCAGTTTCATGTACATCTGACTCATAGTCTCTGAGATTTCACGAACTTCGTGTTTTTTTTGTTTTCGACCAGGGTTCATTCAAAGTCTATCTTCTCCGACTGTTTTCATAGGATCTGGCTGGAATTTTTTGACAATATGACTGAATGTACTGCCCACTGTCGCTCGTGGCCCGATTTCATCAAGTTTCATCAATCGCCATTGTAATTAATGGAGCACTGGACCGAACAGAGGGACAGACAGAGACAGACAGACAGACAAACATATCGACGGAAAAAGTGATAATAAGGGTAGAACAAGTTTCAAAAAAAATAAAAAAAATCCGACTCGATCGACTACCCAACAGACAGACAGACACACAACAATAACGAATATAGTGATCACTTATTTTTTTCATGAAAATATTTTTTCGTGAACCAATAGGCAATACGTTCCTGAGGGATATCAAAAACCAGCATTTTCCCCAAAATAAGAGTTCTAAAGATAAAGTTGTGCTAATTAATGAATAAACAGCCATTGTAATGATTAATAAAAGTATATACAGTACAGTTGTGGACAGGAAAAAAAAAAATCAACATCCTCATTCTCAAGTTCCTCAAATCCCAGCTGCTGCCCATTTCAACAGCATCTTGATTCGCCACCAATTCAATCCTCCCTTGGGAGTGAGGAACACAACCAGGCCAGAGTTTCCTTCACACATCGTTGAGGTTTGCAGACGTAACCTCCTTCCATGACTCGTCGATGTTCTTGATCGCATTAAATATGTTGCCGTGCCCCTTCCAGAACTGTTTAACGTTTTAAAGTGTCCAATTTCATTTGAAGGGAAATGATTCGTTTCATTTTCTTGAGCTCCGACATTTCAAACTTTCAGGCACAAATGAAATGGCAATAAAACAATTAATATCAACTCGTTGAGTAAACTGTGAGCACATGGACTGGACGTGTTCAGAACAAGTTCGGCAGGAAGAAAAGGAAATGGTATCGTCCTAACCCTATCGCTCAATGGTGAGGAATCACTTAAAAAAAATTCTCAGCTCTGGATCTAGATTTGGATCTTCACCAAAATCGAATCAATTATTCCTTGTTACAAACCCAACCTGCCCACCAAGTTTCGTCCAATCCGTCCAGAACTTTTTGAGATATCCTGTGATACAGTCGTTGCAAAAAAAAATATTGGCACCCTTGCACTTTTTCAAATAACTCACAATTTTCTTGAAAAATAAGTTGAAATTGACAAAAGTATTTTGTCTCCACAATTCTTTATTTTACTGTTAATATCACAGAACCTTTGTTTTTGATTCAGAACTTAATGTCCTTTTAAAACAGAAAATACAAATAAATGGCATTGACAAAATTATTGACACACTTGACTTGATATTTGGTATCACAGCCTTTGGACAAAATAACTGCAGTGAAACACTTCCTATAGCCATGAATGAGCTTCTTACACCTCTCCACTGGTAGTCTGGCCCACTCTTATTCTGCAAACTGCTCCAGTTCCCCCAGATTTGAAGGATGCCTTCTCCCAACTGCTGTTTTCAGATCTCCTCACAGGAGTTCAATGGGATTTAGATCTGGACTCATTGCTGGCCACTTCAGAACAGTCCAGCGTTTTGTCTTGAACCATTCCTGAGTGTTTTATGAAGTGTGTTTGGGGTCATTGTCCTGCTGTAAGATTTCTGACACTGGGTTGAACATTGTGTTCCAAAATGCCTCCTCGGTAATCTGATTTCATGATGCCATGCACACATTCAAGGCACACAGTGCCAGAAGCAGCACAACAACCCAAAAACATCACTGAACCTCCTCCATGTTTGACTGCAGGGAAGGCATTCTTTTCTTTGAAGGCTCCATTTTGTTTTCTGTAAACATGGAGATGATGTACTTTCACAAAAATGTCTAATTTGGTCTCATTCTCTCCACAGGACAGTCTCCCAGAAGGATTTTGATTTGTTCAGGTGTGTTTTGGCAAACTCCAATCGGGCTTTCTTACATCTCCCTCTCCCAGCAGTGGGGTCCTCCTGGGTCTCCAACCATAGAACCCCCTTTCATCGAGTTGACGATGGATGGTTTTAATTGAAACAGTTGTACCTTGTGTCTGAAGGTCAGCTTGAATTTCTTTGGCAATTGATCGAGGTGCTTTCTCCACCATTCGAACAATTGCTGCGATCTTCAATCAAGTTTTCTCTTTAGGCCACGTCCAGGGAGGTTGGCTACAGCGCCGTGGGCCTTAAACTTCCTGATAGCATTGCATACGGTGGACACAGGAACACATGTCCATGCTTGGCGACAATCTTGTGTCTGACCTCCTTGGACAATTCTCTGGTTTTCTTTCTTTTCTCCATGTTCATTGCAGTACACACAGTGACACAAAACAGCAGAATGACTCCTTTTCTGTATTCAAACTGGTTGAATGAGTGATTTTTATATTGCAGGCACCTGCAACTCACCACAAGTGAGTTCACTTCTGAAGTAAAGGAGAATCACTTGCTTGAAATCTAATTATTTCCAACAACTTCTTAATGGTGCCAATAATATTGGCCGTGCCATTTTATGATTTCTGTGTGGAATAAGCAACGATTTAGTAATTTTTTTCAGTTTCTATCCCCCGCCGCGTAGCGGAAGGGGGATATTGTTGTCACCCGGGTCGTCCGTCCGGCTGGCTGGGCGTCAACATTTATAGCTGTGAGTGCGATAACTCGTAGACTGTTCGCCATATCGATTTGAAATTTGGGTCACATATGTACCACCTGAAAAGGAAGAACCCTATTGATTTTGGGCGTGGCCGGATCTAAGATGGCCGACTGGTTCAATGGCAGGGGATTCCCCATCTCTGATGGGTATGTTTTTTGTTTTGTTCCAATGCAAACCAAAGAAATACACATGTGGATAACAAAAGATGTTTTAATTTCAACAATTTTTTTGGAAGAAATGGTGCATCATTTGAGAAAAGTGCAAGGGTACCAATATTTTTTAGCCACGACTGTGTGTCGTTTTTAGTCATAGCCCTCAATGGTGAAAAATCACGTAAAAAACAACTTCTTGGATCCGGATCTGGATCTTCACCAAAAGCTAATCATTTCATCGGAGTAACATAACCAAGCTCAACACCAAATTTCGTACAAAAAAAATCCACAACTTTGTGAAATTTTTTCACAAAATTTTGTTCACAAACAGACAAATGGACAGACAGAGGTGAAAACATAACCTCCATCCGCCTTCGGTGGCGAAGGTAACTTCCTACCATCTTTACACAAAAATACAGCACATTCCGAGGCCGTGTTGGTTGCCAATCCCACTATTCTATTCCGAGGCCGTGTTGGTTGCCAATCCCACTATTCTATTCCGAGGCCGTGTTGGTTGCCAATCCCACTATTCTATTCCGAGGCCGTGTTGGCTGCCAATCCCACTATTCTATTGCAAGGTCGTGTCAGTTGCCAATTCCACTATTCTATTCCGAGGCCGTGTTAGTTGTCAATTCCACTATTCTACTCTGAGGCCGTGGAGGTTGCCAATCCCACTATTCTATTACAAGGTTGTGTCGGTTGCCAATCCCAGTATTCTATTCCGAGACCGTGTCAGTTGCCAATCCCACTATTCTATTCCGAGGCCGTGTCGGTTGCCAATTCCATTGTTCCATTCCGAGACCAAGGAGGTTGCGAAACCCACTGTTCTACTCTGAGGCCGTGTGGGTTGCCAATCCCATTGTTCTATTCCGAGGCCGTGTTGGTTGCCAATCGCACTATTCTATTGCAAGGTCGTGCCAGTTGCCAATTCCACTATTCTATTCCGAGGCCGTGTTGGTTGCCAATTCCACTATTCTACTCTGAGGCCGTGGAGGTTGCCAATCCCACTATTCTACTCTGAGGCCGTGGAGGTTGCCAATCCCACTATTCTACTCTGAGGCCGTGGAGGTTGCCAATCCCACTATTCTATTACAAGGTTGTGTCAGTTGCCAATCCCATTGTTCTATTCCGAGGTCGTGTGGGTTGCCAATCCCAGTATTCTATTCCGAGACCGTGTCAGTTGCCAATCCCACTATTCTATTCTGAGGCAGTGTTGGTTGCCAATTCCACTGTTCCATTCCGAGACCGTGAAGGTTGTGAAACCCACTGTTCTACTCCGAGGCCGGGTGAGTTGCCAATCCCACGGTTCTATTCCGAGGCCGTGGAGATTGCCAATTCCACTATTCTATTCCAAGTCTATATTGGTTGCCAATCCCATTGTTCTATTCCGATGCCGTGTCGGTTGCCAATCCTACTGTTCTCTTCTGATGACGTGGAGGTTGCCAATCGCACCATTCTATCCCGAGGTTGGGTCGGTTGCCGATCCCACCGTTCTATTCCGAGGCCGTGTTGGTTGCCAATTCCACTATTCTATTCTGAGGCCGTCGGTGGCCAATCCCACTGTTCTATTCCGAGGCCGTGAAGGTTGCCAATCACACTATTCTATTCCGAGGTTGTGTCGGTTGCCAATCCCACTGTTCTATTCCGAGGCCGTGGAGGTTGCCAATTCCACTATTCTATTGCAAGGCCGTGTTGGTTGCCAATCCCATTGTTCTATTCTGAGGCCGTGTTGGTTGCCAATCCCACTATTCTATTGTAAGGTCATGTCAGTTGCCAATCCCACTATTCTATTCTGACGCCATGTCTGTTGCCAATCCCATTCTTCTATTCCGAGGACGTGTCGGTTGCCAATTCCACTATTCTATTCTGAGGCCGTCGGTGGCCAATCCCACTGTTCTATTCCGAGGCCGTGAAGGTTGCCAATCACACTATTCTATTCCGAGGTTGTGTCGGTTGCCAATCCCACTGTTCTATTCCGAGGCCGTGGAGGTTGCCAATTCCACTATTCTATTGCAAGGCCGTGTTGGTTGCCAATCCCATTCTTCTATTCCGAGGACGTGTCGGTTGCCAATTCCATTGTTATATTCCGATGCCGTGTCGGTTGCCAATCCCACTGTTCTCTTCCGAGGCCGTGGAGGTTGCCAATCACACTATTCTATTCCGAGGTTGTGTCGGTTGCCAATCCCACTGTTCTATTCCGAGGCTGTGGAGGTTACCAATCCCACTATTCTATTCCGAGGTTGTGTCGGTTGCCAATCCCACTGTTCTATTCCGAGGCCGTGGAGGTTGCCAATCCCACTATTCTATTCCGAGGTTGTGTCGGTTGCCAATCCCACTGTTCTATTCCGAGGACGTGTCGGTTGCCAATTCCACTATTCTATTGCAAGGCCGTGTTGGTTGCCAATCCCATTGTTCTATTCCACGGCCGTGTCGGTACTCATCACAACAATGTTGACCATTGTTGATATTAAACTTCTCCAGTTGAAGTCCCAATCGGAACGGACTGTATTTTCTCTCTCTCTCCCGTCCGACACCAGTAAACGTGTGTACACCTTTACGCCTTTTGCATTATTACATTGACAAAGCATTTTTAATATATATTCCCTATTGCATTATAATCCATCAAAAGGATTTTTAAGAGGACGTGCTTCATCAACAGTGTATCGGGTCCGTGACACGTCATAAAAAATAAAAAAAAAACACCGTTGCCTTGGATACGGTCAACATCGTCTCCCCAGGCTCCCCTCACTAATCCCCACCGATAGTTATTTGTTGAGTGGTTTCGTTCCGACAGAAAATGAAATCAACCACCACAAACCACAGCACCACTAAATAACACGAGCTTCTTTACAAGGAACGGCCATGCAGGTCATGCGGCCCGTCAAAGTCTGCGCGGTCGTCTTGGTGCCGTGCTCGATCGTTTAAAACGCGGGTGAGCATCGAGCAATGGCAAAGTCTTGTGGATTCATGAAAGTCCCGGGTAATCGAGAGTACGAGCCACGAACACGTATCGTGTTCGGCTAAGGGTAAGAATCCCAACGAGGGCATCATGAAGATGCGTGTGGACCAGCGACATGGACGCCGAGACCTCGAACAGTCAGGTGGAGGCCTCGTTGTAAAATAAATAAATATCTACATATATATATATATATATATATATATATATATATATATATATATATATATATACACAAATACATCGGATTTGGAAGGAATATAGAACACGGCTCCGTCCGAGACGATGAACAATCGTCGGAAAATCCGACTCGGGTGTCGAAGATCGCTGTGAGAGAACATCGACGTGAATATGCGAAGAGCCCGATGAAGCGCTCGGATCGAGGCCTCGGATACATGAGGAGCCGACATGATGCGATGGCGACGCGGCACGCACAGCCTGAGTCAGAGCCGTGGGGGGGGGAGGCACCAGTAGGCCATGTCGCGAAGCCCTTACCTCACAAAAGGCCCGGCAGTACTCGGCCGCTGCCAACGGGCCTTGGTGTAAACGGCTGGCCAAAGCGGCCAGGCGGCCGGACAAGGCTCCGCGGGCCTCGTCTATTGTCCTTTCCTCCATAACGCTGGGCAACCAGGCCCGTTTCGCTCCCTCCCCTCAACCGACTCCCCTCCTCTACATCGCTCACTTCCTTAATCCTTCGGTCAGGAACATTTTATTCTTCATTCATTCAATTCACTCATTCACCGCTTTCGCGTCGCGACCGTTCAACCCCCGCGCCTTTAAAACGCACTCCATACACACCTCGCACGTTCTAATTACATACACTGTAAAAATGGAACTTTCATTGACAAATTGACAAACGAAACCAATGATGACAAGCTTATACACTGCCTAAAATGATCGATCTCAAACGTAAGGATCGTCGATAATTCGAAAAAAAAAAAAAATAAAGTTTTTTTTCTTAATGGCACATGCTGATTGGTTGTGCAAAAGCGCCTAAACTACGATTAAAAATGGAAACAGCTCATTGTGGTTCAACAAGTCTGTGTTATCCACGAATGTTTACACCAACTGGATGGGAAACGCTACGGCGGTTGTTGGAGCGATTGTGAAGCCGAGCGGCGGCCATCTTGGTACACCCAGAAAGTGACGCAACTCCACGGAAGCTCTTGTGCCTTGACTTCGTGCGGAGGTCACGTGAAAGCTTCTACTTTATTGACGTCACAAAAATTACATTTCTCCATCGTTATATTTCCACCGATTGTGGTTAAAAATCAGATCGTAACTTGTACGTTCTTTCTAAACATGATCCGGTGTACGAGCGGAAGGTGGTGAAGTGTGTCGTGTGCTTTGTTTAAGGATTCAGGAACATTCCGCACTGAGCGCCGGGAAATGAGGGTTCAAAGCATTGACTGTTCACTAAAAAATACAATAAAATTTAACCTTGGTGAGGGAAGGGTGAGGGAAGGCTGAGTCGGGTGAGGGAAGGGTGAGTCAGGTGAGGGAAGGGTGAGGAAAGGCTGAGTCGGGTGAGGGAAGGGTGAGTCAGGTGAGGGAAGGGTGAGTCGGGTGAGGGAAGGGTAAGTCGGGTGAGGGAAGGGTAAGTCGGGTGAGGGAAGGGTAAGTCGGGTGAGGGAAGGGTAAGTCGGGTGAGGGAAGGGTAAGTCGGGTGAGGGAAGGGTAAGTCGGGTGAGGGAAGGGTAAGTCGGGTGGGGGAAGGGTCAGTCGGGTGAGGGAAGGGTAAGTAGGGTGAGTCGGGTGAGGGAAGGGTCAGTCAGGTGAGGGAAAGATAAGGAGGGTGAGTCGGGTGAGGGAGAAACGAATTGGTTTGGGGAGAGGAGTCGAGTATTGAGGGTGAAAATGAGAAGTAGGGGGGCAGTAGGCAAGCAGCGATAAAGGTGTGAGTGTGTGTGGGTGTGTGGGGGTGTGTGTGGGTGTGTGTAGAGAGAGAAGAGTGGTGCGTGAGTGTGCGTGTGTGAAGAGAGAAGAGTGGTGTATGTGTGGAGAGAGAAGAGTGGTGTGTGTGTGTGTGTGTGTGTGTGTGTGTGTGTGTGTGTGTGTGTGTGTGTAGAGAGAAGAGTGGTGTGTGTGTGTTTGTGTGTATGTGTGTAGAGAGAAGAGTGGTGTGTTTGTGTGTGTGTGCGTGTGCATATATATATTGTTGCGGTCTTCGCGCCCGCCGGCGTGCGAACGGCCACGTAACTCGAATCGCGGCACGTCGCCCACCGGATGGACAATCCAGTCGTGACCCTCTCGGACTAACGCCGGGAACCAGTCACGGGTGGACCTTTCGGTCTCACCGCGATCGAGCCAATCAGCCCCCGCGTGGGATAGGGTTGCTCGCCAAATTCGACCTACCTAAGTACCCACGCGGAGGGTAGACCGGGCGATCGCACCTCGCCGCAGGTCGACTTCGGACACGGGCCACTTAAGCGACCCGTTCCGTACTATCAGAATAACCGAGCGGTGTTATCGTCGACCTCGACGGTTCGATTAATTATCGGGCGTACTCAGCCCACTACCAACCCTTTACGTGAAGCAAGATGAGGGTTCAATGGGGGAAAAGACGAAGCGAAGCGGGAGAACAGTTCAACAATAAAGCACATTTATTCGCGGCACACGGGAAGCACACAAATACAATTCCACCAAAAGCACACAAAAAAAAGAAAACACAATTCCATTTACACAAAAAGCAAATATAAAAGCGAAAACAATGCAGAGCTAATACCGACTACCGAGCACACGGCAACACTTATACAATTCTACTTCACAGACGGCGCCGACAACACATACCCAAAACCAAGGAAAAGAAATCCCCCAAGAATGAGGCAGGCCTGAGGCCGAGACCGGGTCGCGCCTACCCGTCTGGTGATGAGACGCGGAGCGGCGATGGCGCCGCACTCCGCGGGCCTCGCGGACAGTGCCTGGCAGGGGGTGGGAAAAAGGGGCCCCCTTGGTCGCACTATCTCAGCGCGGGGGGAAACAGGAGGGGGTTGCTGATGCTCGGGGTATAGAGGATCTTTATTATCCCTGGTGTGCGTCTCCACCTCGGCCAGGTCGCGCTGCCGGCCTCCCTCGGGCGTGCAGCTCCTGGCACCGACGCGAGCACCCCCTCGTCTGCCTTCGCCGCTGCCGCCTCTGGACTCTCCACCCTGGACTCTTCTTTGGGCTCCCCTCGTTCGACTCTCTTCAGCTTCTCCAGCTACTGCAGGCTTCGGGCTCCAGACTTCCACACTCTTCTCTCCGTTCCGACTCCTTCTCGTTCTCGTTCTGCTGACTGACGAACACCGTCCTTTTATCCCCCCGTAGCTTCGCCTTTGACCCCCTCCCTTTGACCTTTCACCTCGCTCCCCATTGGCCCGAGAAAAAGTGGGCGTGAAGGCTTTTTGATCCACAAATTTGCATATATCGATCGTTCTGGAGGCGGGGCCAAATCGCCCCTCGCTCACCGATTGGACGGCAAAAAGTGGGCGTGTGTCGTTTTTGATCCGTTTTTGAAGCACAAAATCCGTGATTTTGTACACGCTGTTCAACGTGCGCCCTGCACGAGTCCAACACCGGTACCCACAGCGGGGCAAGAACGGTGGCGATGCTACGGTTGCGAGGTGTGACGGGAAGGTCGTGGCGGTTGTGGTGAAGCGGCGTTGTGGTTGGTGGTTGATGTTGTGGTTGTGGTGGTAATCATGGCGGTTGGTCCAAAATAAAGATAGTAAAAGAAAAACGGCTATCCTGAAGAGTCGCAGCTCGCATAAATGACATGTATTCCCACTAGACAACGGGTTTGGGCCTAACTACACATGTACTTACCGAGATACCTCACCTAAGGGACCTGAATGGTGGTTTGCGAATTTGGTAACCACAACACTACCCCCTCCCCTTTTTACAGACTCGTCCCGAGTCGTCAAATTTTCGTGTGCCATCATGTGTAGTTTTCCCCTAGTACATTTTACCTACGGATCCCTGAGTGCGACATTCATGGTATTCGTGTCCCCAAAATAAATAACCTGAGGGCTGCGTAACTATCTAAACAAACTCACTCACACGGACGACTTAAGTAAAATTGCCGGCGCTAGACAGACATGCCGGGGGGCGCACTCATATTTACAGTACATCTTAACCTTAACTTACAAATTTTACACTAAACCATGGCCCAGGATCATTGAACTCTGCAAAAGAAAAGCAGTTAGCAGGGAGCCAGGCTGCCCGCATGCAGTCTCTGGCTCAAACAATGCAGGTGACAGGGAACGTGGCTGGCTGCTCACACGCAGTCCAAGGCCTTCCCTTTTTACTGAACGCAGTGAACCACAACGGTGCATGGGCTGCACAACGCAGTCTCCGTGCCAGCTCAAGTGGCACACGCAATGAGCACAACGAATGGATGCATGGACACAAACACGGTGCACGGGCCGCCACTGCAGGCCCGTGTTGTAGCTGCCAACAGGGCAGTTCTCGCAGCTTGCAAACTGTTGCCTTGATCCTGGCGCACATGGAAATGAACAGGGGGGGGGGCAAAGCAAAAATTGAACGGGGCTGGTGAACGTGGGCAGTGGGCATGGCATGGCAAAGGTGAGCAGGCAAACACAGCCCGCAGAAGAAGGCCGCTGCAGGCAAACACAGCCCGCAGATGAACTGGCCGGCACAGGCCTTGAAGAAAACAGCCAGCAGATGAACTGGCCGGTACAGGCCTTGCAGCACAACAACAGCTGCCGATGAAGTTAGCCGGCCTCTGCCTTGCAGCAAAACACGGCCAGCCGATGAAGTTGGCCAGCCTTTGCCGTTCAGTGGAGGTTGGTGGAGGGAGTGCGGTGGTGCTGGCCACTCGGAAGGCGGGCTCGGACCTACCTACCTGTCTCCCTCCCAACCTATCGCCTTTGCCTGTCACTGTACATACCCACTCCCTTAATTTGTGAAAAACCAATTTAGCCCCCACTTATTTTTTTTGTTGTTTTTATTTTTACTTCCCCACTATAAATCGTCCCCTAACCCCCTTTATCGTCCTTGTTCGGCTAACCTATACTGTCACCTAGCCTACTCCCAACCCCTACGTTCCCTTCCCGGAGGGGAATAAGGGAGAGCTAACGTCCTGTGTCGAGGCCCAGCGAAGCCTCAGAATGGCCTCCCCAGAGTTCGGCGATCTAACCCAAAGTGGGTCCAGCGGCCCACAACGAGAGCGAGGGGATGGATGGTGCGGAGGGGTACACTTCCTAATCTACCCTATCCATTTAACTGTTAAACTACCCCGGGGCTTTCAACAAGCGCCTCTCGCTTAAACTATTGGTTCTAACAACCCAGATTCCCGTCGCCTGTGTTGGTGTCCTCACAATTTCGGGCCTCGCCCCCCAATTTTCTCTCCGTGCCCTCACACGGTCTCCTGGCTGGGACACGTGGCTCCCTTTGGCAGGCACGACCCTCTGCCGAATCTCCCGCTATGGCACCCCCGGGCACTACACTGCCTCCGAGCCTACCAGCTCCCTAACACCGGGGAGTGCCCCCATGGCACCTCCCCTGAAACGCACACGTGGCAGGCCGGCCTCCCGGGCCCCTTTCCGAGGGTCACCCGTGCCCACAACACTGCCCACGCGGCCAATGGCGCTCCGGGCCCCCGCACCAAGCAGGCGCACCCGTGCCCACTACTCTATCCCGGCCCCCCATGGGCCCATGGCCTACCGCGGCCGACTAGCCTGGTGCCCGGGGTACCCACTCAGCGATACTCACCTTTCGCAGCCACGCTCCCAAGCCCGTCAACAGGGCTCCTGCACCCCTCCAAATGGGTCTCGAGCCTACTTTCCCACCAACAACAAAACGACCTCCATTTTTCAATTTGACTGACCCCCTAACTCACTTTATACTGACCCCGGGGTCCCTTGGGCGGGAGTCACTCCTCCCCCCAATCACTCATCGCACCATGCATTCCCCATTCACTCCACACACACAGACCCGCTGGCCTCACTCACTCACCAAGCACATGCCTCACAACTCACCAACTCTTCAACACACACACTGAACTCTGCCATTCTTCTATCTACATCCCCTAACTAACTCGTGCTCCCACGTCGTCCCTTAAACTACAGCACGTTCCTTTTAACACTACGTAGCTAAACTACGTCAACCCTACACACTCACTGTCTGTCACGGTCTCCAAATCATCAAAAATCATTTCCCATTTTCCAACCTAAAGCTCATCTAAATCCCTCTAACTAATCCATTCCACGGACTCCATGAGGACTTACCCCTGCCCCATGAAGTCGGTCTAACTAAGCTAACCCTTCCCCCTAACTAGTTTCCATCCTGTGCCCAGGTCAAGGGGGTCTTTCACCCCTTGCCCAGGAATCCTGTGCACCCGAAAGTGAGGCTTGCTTTTTTTTTTTTTTTTTTTTTTCCATGCGCAGCACCTGCGCGGCAACTCAGAGCTCGCGCACTTTGCAACTGCCCGTGACGTCATGCAGCTGCACGTGTTCCTCGTCCCTCCTTGGACGGGACCATCCGGCAGAGATACCCCTCCTGCCGGATTCCAACCACACGTGCAGCCATGACGTCACCGTGCGCATAAAAAAAAAAAAACAAGCACCACGTCTCGAGGGGTTCCCCACGCGAACACATGTGCTTTGCCCGTTGGAGCTTAACACACACGATCGCGTGGAGAACCCGTCCGGTCCAAATCCGTTTACCTGCCTAAACTTTGTCCGTCCGCGGGATCGGCAAATCCACCGCGTGCGTTTCCGGACCGGGACTTCACTCTCGCAAGCGAGCACGTGGCGGTCTCGTGCGTTGCACAGCACGAACCGCGTGCTCACTGCTGGGTGAACCCGGCACGGTCCCCGAAACAGCTACAGCCGCTACACGGCTTTCTCTCCTCTGTCGCCGTCTCCATTCCACCCACGCACACCTGCGTGTTACGACGCACACAGTCCACTCCATCAAACTCACACCGGGAGACGCGGCTGCGTGCTCCCGCATGCCAACCGACATCTCCCTCTCATACCGCTCTCTCACACACACGGTCTCCCTTGCACACAGCGACCTTGCACACGGCCGTTCACTCACGCGTGCGGGGGCACTCACCCGCGGTGCCTCATCCACACACGCGGGGGCACTCACCCGCGGTACCTCACTCATACACACGGCGACACTCACACACGCGGTCTCTTCCACACACGGTGCCTCACCCACACGCGGGGGCACTAACCCGCGGTGCCTCACTCACACTCCGTGTCTCACTCACACACGCGGGGGCACTCACCCGCGGTGCCTCACTCATACAGGCCGTTTCACTCACACCCACGGCCTCTTCCACACACGGTGCCTCATCCACACACGGCGTGCTGGGAAGCACGTACTCCGGCACCATCGCCACCACACCACTCACACACGGGGTCGCACTCACACCTTGCACCACACACACAGGGACAACCACACTGGGGATTCGTGTCCCCACAAGGGTCTCCGGGGCCTCTATACCCCCCAAGCTTTCCGTGCACCCGTCCACAGCACTCGTCCTCTCAACCTCGCAAAGCACGACCGAACTCACCTGGTCGTGACTCGCCTCAAGGGGGCAGACTCCCTCCCCTCGTTCCTGGAGGAGGCCATCCAGGTGCTCGCACTGGGTCCCCACACGCTCCGCGAGCTCACCCCCATTGTCCTCCACTACCTCCGTGTGTGTGTGCGCGTCACTTACCCCGTCTTCATCGTGTTTATTGGTCTCTGCTTCTTTCTGGCGTCTTTCCCTTATCTTTATGTAGGTCAACCTTGCTTTCTCTTTAAGTCGCTCCCGTCCTTCCCTGTTTTTCACTCCTTGCTCTTTCACGATCTCCGCGTACCTCATCCTTGCTCTCCGTATTAATTGTTCTTTTCTCTCCCTCGCAATTACTTTCACCTCGTCTCTTGTCTCCCGAATTACTTTTTCCTTACCCGCCTCCACCGCGGGCCTGTCAGCCGTTGCACCCCCTTCCAGCTCGTTTGTTCCGACACGTGGAGTCGCCATTTTAAGTTCCCTGCTCACGGCCTTCATGCCCGCCTGCAGGCATCGGCCCATGTTCTGCGTCTCACCCCGGAACTTTTTCGTTTCTTCCTTCATGTTTGTTACCATTTTAGTTTTCATGCGTTTTATTTCGTTTGTGAATGTATCCATCTTTTCGTTCATGCCTTTCATTTCGTTTTTCACTTCATTTGTATTTGTATCCATTTTTTCGATCATTTTCGCATTCATCTTTTCGTTCATTGCCGCCAGCATGGCGCATAGCTGGGCCATGTCGAATGCACTCAGCTGAGCCGTTTCGGCAAGGGTTGGGGAAGGGTTTTGGTGGAGAGGGGGGGGGGAAGGTGTCATACACCACGGCCGCTGCCGCACCCACCTCGGGCCCTGGGTTCAGTTGGGCGAGTCCGTGTTCCTGCACAATCAACATTTCCTGCTCGGGGATTCCATCCTGGACCATGGATTCTACATTATTACACATATACATTTCTAATACCCCCGGCTCCCGCTCGCCTTGAGACGCCATCTTGCTTCTCGTGAAGGGTTAATTTGCTCGCTCGTAATTTGGAGGGAATCGGGGGTCGCTTCTCTCACCCCTGGACCGATTCCCGTGAATTTAGCCGGAGACAGGAGAGCCTGTTTTCCTGTTCTCCGATACCAGTGCCGCGAGGAGGGCGATGAATTTGTATCGCACGACCTGACACCAGTGTTGCGGTCTTCGCGCCCGCCGGCGTGCGAACGGCCACGTAACTCGAATCGCGGCACGTCGCCCACCGGACGGACAATCCAGTCGTGACCCTCTCGGACTAACGCCGGGAACCAGTCACGGGTGGACCTTTCGGTCTCACCGCGATCGAGCCAATCAGCCCCCGCGTGGGATAGGGTTGCTCGCCAAATTCGACCTACCTAAGTACCCACGCGGAGGGTAGACCGGGCGATCGCACCTCGCCGCAGGTAGACTTCGGACACGGGCCACTTAAGCGACCCGTTCCGTACTATCAGAATAACCGAGCGGTGTTATCGTCGACCTCGACGGTTCGATTAATTATCGGGCGTACTCAGCCCACTACCAACCCTTTACGTGAAGCAAGATGAGGGTTCAATGGAGGAAAAGACGAAGCGAAGCGGGAGAACAGTTCAACAATGAAGCACATTTATTCGCGGCACACGGGAAGCACACAAATACAATTCCACCAAAAGCACACAAAAAAAAGAAAACACAATTCCATTTACACAAAAAGCAAATATAAAAGCGAAAACACAGTGCAGAGCTAATACCGACTACCGAGCACACGGCAACACTTATACAATTCTACTTCACAGACGGCGCCGACAACACATACCCAAAACCAAGGAAAAGAACATCCCCAAGAATGAGGCAGGCCTGAGGCCGAGACCGGGTCGCGCCTACCCGTCTGGTGATGAGACGCGGAGCGGCGATGGCGCCGCACTCCGCGGGCCTCGCGGACAGTGCCTGGCAGGGGGTGGGAAAAAGGGGCCCCCTTGGTCGCACTATCTCAGCGCGGGGGGAAACAGGAGGGGGTTGCTGATGCTCGGGGTATAGAGGATCTTTATTATCCCTGGTGTGCGTCTCCACCTCGGCCAGGTCGCGCTGCCGGCCTCCCTCGGGCGTGCAGCTCCTGGCACCGACGCGAGCACCCCCTCGTCTGCCTTCGCCGCTGCCGCCTCTCCGCCTCTGGACTCTCCATCCTGGACTCTTCTTTGGGCTCCCCTCGTTCGACTCTCTTCAGCTTCTCCAGCTACTGCAGGCTTCGGGCTCCAGACTTCCACACTCTTCTCTCCGTTCCGACTCGTTCTCGTTCTCGTTCTCGTTCTCGTTCTCGTTCTCGTTCTCGTTCTCGTTCTCGTTCTCGTTCTCGTTCTCGTTCTCGTTCTCGTTCTCGTTCTCGTTCTCGTTCTCGTTCTCGTTCTCGTTCTGCTGACTGACGAACACCGTCCTTTTATCCCCCCCCGTAGCTTCGCCTTTGACCCCCTCCCTTTGACCTTTCACCTCGCTCCCCATTGGCCCGAGAAAAAGTGGGCGTGAAGGCTTTTTGATCCACAAATTTGCATATATCGATCGTTCTGGAGGCGGGGCCAAATCGCCCCTCGCTCACCGATTGGACGGCAAAAAGTGGGCGTGTGTCGTTTTTGATCCGTTTTTGAAGCACAAAATCCGTGATTTTGTACACGCTGTTCAACGTGCGCCCTGCACGAGTCCAACACCGGTACCCACAGCGGGGCAAGAACGGTGGCGATGCTACGGTTGCGAGGTGTGACGGGAAGGTCGTGGCGGTTGTGGTGAAGCGGCGGTTGTGGTTGGTGGTTGATGTTGTGGTTGTGGTGGTAATCATGGCGGTTGGTCCAAAATAAAGATAGTAAAAGAAAAACGGCTATCCTGAAGAGTCGCAGCTCGCATAAATGACATGTATTCCCACTAGACAACGGGTTTGGGCCTAACTACACATGTACTTACCGAGATACCTCACCTAAGGGACCTGAATGGTGGTTTGCGAATTTGGTAACCACAACACTATATATATATATATATATATATATATATATATATATATATATATATATATATATATATATATATATATATATATATATGTATGTGTGTGTGTGTGTGTGTGTGTGTGTATTGAGAGACGAGTGGTGTGTGTCGAGAGAGAAGAGTGGTGTGTGTGTGTGTGTGTGTGTGTGTGTGTGTGTGTGTGTGTGTGTGTGTGTGTGCAGAGAAGAGTGGTGTGTGTGTGTGTGTGTGTGCATATATATATATATATATATATATATATATATATATATATATATATGTGTGTGTGTGTGTGTGTGTGTGTGTGTGTGTAGAGAGAAGAGTGGTGTGTGTGTGTGTGTGTGCATATATATATATATATATATATATATATATATATATATATATATATATATATATATATATATATATATATATGTGTGTGTGTGTGCATGTGTATATATATATATATATATATATATATATATATATATATATATATATATATATGTGTCTGTGTGCGCATGTGCGCATGATGAGGACAGCAGGCTGGAGTTGTAGGACTAGCAGGTCAGCCAGGGTATTGTTGCTGATTGATGACCTGAACGTCCCAAATTATCCAAGATGGTACTAGCTCTGCCAGGCGGGCAGCGATTCAGAAGCGAGGTCTGGCTCGGTAGTTTGAATGTAACATCAATTGTGGGGGGGGGAGGGGGGCGGTTAAGAGGGGTCAAAGAGGTGGAGATAATGCAGAAGAGTTTGAAAGTGTTGTGTGTGCAGAAGACCAAGTGGAAATGGGACAGGGTGAGGTGGTTGGTAGGAGAATGCAGCTGTTTCACATGGTTGGGGATGGAAGGAGTATTGGCGTGGGAGTTATAGTATCGGAAGAGAGCAGCAAGCAGGTGGTCAGAGTGGAAAGATGGGAAGGTCAGATAGTTATGGCATGGGTGGTGACACAGAGGCAAATCATGTGTGTTGTGTCGGTATGTGGGCCACAAACAGGAAGGACTGTGGCGGAGCAAGCAGGAATTCAGGGACGCACTGGAGAGGATGATGGGAATGGTTGAGCTGGAAGTGATGGTGTGCATTGCAAGGGACTTTAACGCACACGTGGGATTAGTGGAGCGGATGAAGAGGAATGTGTTGATGAAGGGCGATGTATGAGGTTGAGGGCAATGTATGAGCAACTTCGTGAAGAAGCAGGAGGTTTGGAGGAGGAATAAAAGAAGTATGGAGAGGCGTTTATGGGAATTGCAGAAGTTTTGTGTGGAAAGATGTGAGGAAAGGGTGCATCGTCAAGGGATTGAAACCAGGTATGGTGGACGGAGTTGGTAGAAAAGACAGTTGGTGAAAAGAAGGAGGTTTGGAAGAGGATAGAGAAGGTGAAGGATAGGGGGAGGAAGATGTAGGGTTGTTGCACCTGTATGGGCAGAAGAAGAAAGCAGCAAGAAGAGCTGTAGATAAGGTGAGAAATGATATGGAAGAGGAGGTGGACAACAAGTTGGAAGAGGGTGGTGGGAGGAAGATGAAATATAAATTGGCTCGTGACAGGGATGATGACGGTAAGTCCATGAAAGGGGGGGGCAGTGATTAAGGATGTTGGCGAGGGACTAGTGACAGAGAGGGGGCAGTATTGAAGGTGTGGGAAGGATATTTGAAAGAGCTGTTGAACCGGGAAGGAAGCAACGATGTTCTGGAGCTACCGTGTTATGTGGAGAAGAAAGTGGAGTTGGTGGAGATCACAGAGGAGGAAGTGTGGACAGCATTGAAGAGTTTGAAGAAGGGAAGAGCGGCAGGCATTGATGAGGTGCAGACAGATATGATAATTGCAGTGGAAGAAGTCGGAGTCAGTTGGACGAAGAGGCTGTTGAATATATATGTGTGAGAGAGGGTTCAATTCTGGAGTGGAGGATAGGGTTAATTGTGCCGATGTGGAAGGGGAGGGGTGATGTTCAACATCCAGGGAAGTGCAGGGGCAATATGCTCCTGAGTCATGTGATGAAGGTGCTGGAGAGGATTCTGGATGGGAGGACAAGAAAGAGTGTGAAGATGGAGATCAGAGAAGAGCAGCAGCGGTTTAGAAAGGGTAGGGGGATGACGGATGGGATGTTTGCCCTGAGACAGCTATTGGAGAAGAGGTTGGAGGTGTAAGGTGAGATGGCATTGGGATTCGTGGACCTGGAGAAGGCCTACAACACTGTCCTGAGAGAGATGGTGATGGTGACGCTGAGATGTATGAGAGTGCCGGAAGCAGAGTCAGGTTGGTGGAAGAAATGTACAAGGGAATGAAGGGAAGCGTTTTGATTGGTCCTGGGACATTTTTGTTCAGTGTGAACATCAGTTTGAGGCAGGGAAGCGCTCTCAGTCCACTCACGTTTATCATGGTGAGGGAGCTCATAAGCAGGAAGGTGAGCTTGAGGGGTAGTATGGGGAAGATATTGTATGTGGACGATCTGGCTGTTGTGGTGGAGAGAGGGCGAGAGATGCAAGAGGTACTAGGGGAGTGTAAGGAGACATTTGGGAAGCATGGGCTGAAGATGAGTATGTAGAAGACTGAGGTGATGTGTGTCAGGCAGCAGAGAAAATAAATGAATATCAGGTCGGAGGGGAAGGAAATCGGTCAGGGAAATAGGTTTGAGTATCTGGGGGGAACAGTGACCAGGGATGTTAAGTCTGAGGCAGAGGTGCAGAGGAGGATTCATGTGGGTGTGAATGCATGCAGGATGGAGTAATGGCAGTCAGAAGGATATCAATAAAATTTAAAAAGGGAGGGTTCTGATGTCATGTGTAATGCCGGCCCGCCTTTACGGCCTGGAGACTGTGGCACTAACAGAGAGACAACAATAGAGGCTGCAGGTTTGCAAGAACAAGTGGGTCAGGAGGATTGCGGGAGTGAAGATAGTGGATAGGAGGATGGATGAACTGAGGGAGGAGATTGGTGTGCAGATGAGCTTGACGGGGAGATTGGTGAAATGCTGCCTGAAATGGGCTGGAAACTTGGTGTGGATGGGGGAAGAGAGAATGGCAAAGAAAGCGGATAGGTTGAGTGAACAAGGTAGGAAGAAAAGAGGTAGGCCACAGTTGAGATGGGAAGATTACATGAGGAGGGATATCCGTAAGGTGGGGGTGTTTGGAGAGTGGAGGGAATTGGCTGAGGATAGAGAGAGGTGGAGGAGTATCGCGATCAAGGCAGGGCAGAATCGAGGGAGGAGGATGAGAACAACAAAAATGACGAGCGAGCCCATGTGCACCAGGGGTGTGTTCGGTTACGAAGTTTCTTGGAGAGCACTCACCAAATGGCTTAAGCAATAAACACTCAAGCAAGCACTCCAACAAAACAGTTGATAAGAAATAGCTGGCATGGAAAGCAGGAGCTTCCTGATTGATAATAATGGATCAAACCCAACTCCCACCTTCAGTTACATTGTAATTGTAGCTGTCATTTTTTTTCTTTTGTAATTCTAAGAAAGAGGAAACAATTAGGTTGTGATGAAAGAACAGGTCAGGCCAGGTCAGGTGTGGGAGCATGTGCCGGAGCAGCACGTCGCTGGGATAACTTTCTGCCAGTACTTCAGGGGCCTCCGTCTGGCCATCCACCAGGCAGATGCCTGGCCCATCCCAATATCCTTGAGATGTTGATCAACCTGCTGCAACCATGAGGCACATGGTGGCCCAATGGCATCCTCCACTGACGAGGCTCACTCGCTGAGAGAATCTGGTGACCAGGATCACTATCAGGAAAACGAGCACCATGTCCAGACTGATGCTCACAGACTATGCAGGTAACAAATCTCATTTGAGTCTCTCTCAGCAACCGCTCGTTGGAAACAAAGTCACACCAGTGATAGCCAAGGATTCTCCGAAGAGACCTGATACCAAAGGAATTAAGTCTCCATCTCAGATCCTTGGTTAGAGTCAAAGTCTCACATCCATAGAGCAAGACTGGAAGCACCAAGGACCTGAAGACTCAGACTTTAGTCCTACGGCACAGGTACCGGCAGCGCCACACCCCATGATCCAGTGAATCCATGACTCCCCAGGCCCAACCCAGACGTCTGTTGACCTCTTCCTCACAGCCAGCAGAGACATGAATATCACTGTCAAGGTAAGTGAATCTCTCCGTGGCCTCAACATCCTCACCACAAATAGGTACAGACAGGACAGCAGCATCCAAGATGTCTTTGAAAGTCTGGATCTTAGTTTTGACCGAGGAAACCCATAATCCCAGCGGCTCCATCTCCTCATTCAGCACCTCGAGGGCCCCCAAACGGATCTCTAGAGTCTCCGCAAAGATGACTGCATCATCTGTGAAATCAAGGTCAGGGATCTTGAAATTCCCAAATGATGCACCACAGCTTAATCTCTCTGACATCCTCCCCAGAATCCAGTCCATACAAGTTCTGAAAAATGTGGGGGCCATTACACACCCCTGACGAACTACAGTAACAACTGGAAATAAGTCGGAGATGGTTTCACCATATCTCACAGCACTCTCAGTACCACAGTATTTTCCAGAAATCAGATTGATCAGTTTAGGTGGCACCCCATAAAGACAAATAATCCTCCAGAGGGTATCGTGATTCACTGGATCGAACGCTTTGCATAGATCAACATAGTCTGCAAGCAGCCCCTGCCGAAACTCTCATCTGCATTCGTTGACGAACCGAAGAGCAAGGATACAGTCAATCGTTGACCTGTTTGGTGTAAAGACTGACTACTCTGGACACTGGTGCTTTAGCAGATGGTGGCGAACCCTATCAAGAATTATCCGAGCAAAGTCCTTGTCCGACACTGAGAGCAGCGTCACCCCTCTGTAGTTGTTGCAGTCCTGGCGATCACCCTTCCCTTTCCAGAGAGGGTCAACAAGGCCCCTCATCCAGTCAGTTGCGATGATGCCTGTGTTCCAGGCAGAGGACAGAACTGCATGCAACGACATGAGTACAGAATTTCCATCAGGCTTGAGAAGTTCAGCATGGATGCCACAGATCTCAGTAGCTTCACCCCATTTCAACCGGTTCACTGCAGCTTATGTTTCCACAAAAGAAGGTGGATCACAGTTGATTGGAGGGTCAGCAATACCAATAGTAACACCATTGACCATGGGCGTCGATTGCTTTTGAAAAGTGGGGGGAACATTGCATGTCCAGACCATGAAGCCCACTTCGTGCCGGCGTGGACACAGCAAGTCCACCCTTGCAAATTCTTGATTTTATGCGCTCGTTGACATGCTGCCTTCTGATCACACAAATCCCTTAAATTAATCTGACCATCTATCGACCATCTTTTTATCAAATGTAAGCAGACGGAGCGAAATTATTTAAATATTAATCATACACATTTCAAAGTTTCAAGTGTCATCAAAGAAATACATATATATATATATATATATATATATATATATATATATATATATATATATATATATATATATATATATATATATATGTATATAAAGAATTGTTTATCAAGCCTCCTTCTCACGACCCTTGAACTGATTCACGAAACATAAACTGAAAACTAGACTGACATACAAATTGATCTTACACGAGTATGGTCAACTTACCTTAAAACTTGCCAAAAATATGAACCCTCTTGTCTGCCGATCCAGTTAAAAACTTTGTAGCAATGTCTTGGGGGTCAAGTGCAGTCAGACGATCTCGGTGAACATGACAGATCATGAGATGGTTGAGGCGTTGTTGGGACATTGTGGAACGTAACCAAATCTTCATACGTCCAACTGTGCTGAATGACCATTCAGCTTCGCATGAACTTGCTGGGGAAACCAATATAAGCCTAAGCAAACGTTCTACCTGTGGGAAAATTCGACGGACTTCTGGCACCATGTCTACAAATATCTTAAGGTAATCCTCAACAGATGAACTACTGAACTGGTTTCGAAAGAAGCCAAGTTCTTGCTCTAGGGAATCCGACAGTTCGGGATATTTGTGGACTATTTGTGGTTTGAATGACCCAGACAGGAGCATTTCACCCAAATCCCTGTACGCCATGAGGTCGGTTGATGTGAAGTACTCATTCAAGTTTTCGGATGCGCTGTCGATGACTTTTAAAAATTAAACTCTGTATACCTCCTCTGCAGAATTGGCAGTGTATTCCTGCGTGCCTCCATCAAGTCTCTTCGGAAGCTTGCTCTTATGAGGGAGGGTCACTGGATCTAGTTGGCACTGCTGGAGCTTCTGTTGTGCTGCTTCGAAAACCTCCTTAAACGTCTGGTCGGTACGGAGAGATTGGAGATTCTGTGCAGTTACCTTTGCAGCAGTAAGCATACCAGAGATGGTAACTTGTGAACCCTGAAGTGCCTTATTGAGGTATTCAAGGGATTGGAGAATGGGCAATGACGCAAACAGACCGAGAACACACTTTCCTGATGAAAGACAGCTTCGAATACCGTTGGCTCGCGACGCCGTGTTCGTACCAAAGTCATCACTTGCTTGTTGAAGGGCATCCAGTACCGCTTCATAGTTATCCAATATCGATTTCACGGCAGGAGAACGAGTTAACCAACGCGTCGGGCAAATTGGCCTCAGGCGTGTAGGGCAAGGAGTGTCAGCATCGTCAGCATGGATATTCAAGTACAGATGCTTGAATTTTCCAGAGTTGTTGTAGATGTTGCTGAGTACCTGGACATAATCAAGTGCGTCTCTTATGAACGGTGCAGTTTGTAGGGCTTTGGATGTAATGAGTTGGGTAACATGAGCTCCACAGTGAACATAATTGGCCAGCGAGGACCTTACATGCCCTGATAAATGATTTCATTCCCCTGAACTTCTCAGGAGCCGAGCAAGTGTAGAGTGTAGTCACGCGGCGTGGGCTGGCCTGGATCGTACCACTAGACCAGATCCAACTCAAAATGGTGGCGCTCTTCGGGCATATAACTCTCTTCGGAGGAGAGAAGGAGAGACGAAGTCCACATTTATACAATGCATGCAAAACCATTCTCCAGTTTTGAAGAAGCTTATCCAATGTGCTGTGACTGCAATAGAGGTCATCAGCATGTTTGACGACGGTCTCCTTCTCCAAGAGATCACGAAGGACGTGGCACATGAGTTCTTCGAGTGCCATTTCTGATCCAGGCATTCCCATAGCGGATCTGGTATTCATGCCTATTCCGCGGAAAGGTGTGGCCACACCACAGTACTTCATGGACTGACGGGATGATGGAATTTGGAAGAAGGCACTCGTGAGGTCGGTCGCAAACAGATACTTCCACTGAGCAACTTTGCAGAAGATGGAATCTACGTTTGGTTGAGGAGAGGGTTGGGGCTTACTGCACTGGCCCACGTCAGCAAAGGCCGTAACTAAGCAAAAACCGCCATTGGGCTTCTTGATCAGGAATGAGGGATTCAGGTATTCTACGGTAATCCCAAGGTCTTCTGGGTGGGCAAAGACTCCAAGTTTTTCCAGGTCGTCAAATTGTGTTGTCGTTCACAGAGTTTATCATGCGCATACTGTGGCAGGCAGCCTTTGCGTTGTGGAGGCTGAACCAGGCCCATGTTAATGACAGCCTCGAAGGGGTCTGCAGAGCTTTTGTTGCCTTAGAACAATGGGTTAAACACTTCACCATATTCTTCAAGAAGGGCACAAAACTTTGATCGCAAGTCAGGAATTAATGTGTTCTCAGGGTCGAGGATGACAGTTGTGGAGTGTGTTGAGGGTGAAGTGGGTGTGTGTTTTACGTTGGTGGAGTTGTCGGCGGTATAAGCACCTTTCCTGGGTGTTCTTTGGTGTACTCGGGTATGTACACGGGGTGACCGTGGTAAAACTGTTCCTGTCGTTTGAGAATTCGTCATTTGTTTTTCTCAAAGTTTTCTCAACCACCTCGGCAAGATTCTCAACCACCAAGGCCAAAAACTGTAATTCTCTTTCATCGTGTGTCAGTCAATCACAATCACATCGGGGATTCGTGTCAACTCAAGCAATCCCGGGGTGTCCATAACCCCCAAGCTCCACGTGTAACCGTTCGCATCACTCACCCGCTCAACCTCGTTCGGCCCGACCGGACCCACTTGGTCGCCTATCTGCTTTGAGAGAGCTTACCATCTCCCTCTGTTCCTGAAGGAAGCCATCCTGCCTCTTGCATCAGGTCTCAATACATTCTACCAACTCGACCCCATTGTCCCTCACTAACTCTATGTGTGTGCTCGTCTTTAGTTTCATAATCCTGCGTCTCCCTTTGTCTCTGTTAATTCCGTCACCTCTTTTAATTTTTCCGTCGTCCGTTTTGTTATTGCTCCCTTAATTGTGGTGGCATCGCTCGTCCCCTCGTGTCTCACCCTACACGTTTCCGCTATTATTGTGGTGGCGTTGCTCATCCTTCTGACCTCACCCATCTCCATCGTGGGCCGGACACATTCCACACTCCCCCTCGGCGGTTCGGTCGCTCCGCCACGTGGTGCCGCCATTATGCAATCCATTGTCCGCATCTCACCTTTCACCTCCTTCATACTCACCCTCATTGCCTCTTGCCCCGCCTGGAGACTTAACCCCATGCTCTGCATCTCACCCCGCTGCGTTCGCATCTCACCCCTCAGTGCCTGCGTGTTCGCCTCCATTTTGGCATCCATCCTTTGTGCATTTGCATCCATTTTGTTTTGCATTCCCCACATTTCTTCTTTCAATCCTCCCCTCATTCTGTTCAGTATTTTCGCCAATTGGCTCAAGGCAAATGGACTCGGCAGAGCCGATCCGCCATGAAGGTGTGCGGAACCGGCCGGGATCGGGGAGGAAATTTGATGGGGGGGGGGGGTTGTCATACGCCGCCCCTGCGCACATTACGGACTCTGAGCTTGATTGCGGGGGCACGTCTTCTTGCATGGGGGTGGTGTCCTGGACCATGGATTCCTCTACACTACTACTACTACTACTACTACTACTACTACTACTACTACTACTACTACTACTACTACTACTATTACCCACCTGTTTCAGCTCATCTTGGCTTGACATGTTGCGTGTTGGGAATAAAATTTGAAAACGCTCGTAATTTGGGGGGACGGGTGGGGGGGGGCTTTGCTCCTGACACCCCTGATCCAAATCCCGTGAATTTCTCTACGGAGGCGGAGGGGTTCGAAACCTGCTCCTGACACCAATTTGTTGTGCGCCGGGTATCAGCGGCGAGCACGACCACTAGATGGAGCAGTAGAGTCGGCTCCACCAAACACCCAGAATCTAGATCGTACCTTTCCGATAACTCCGAAGGTACGGGTCCCTTACAGGACCGTGGATCGTCAATAATTCAACCGCGTGGGACAGGGTTATTTGCCAAACTTCAAAATACCTAGAGGCCCACGTGGCGAGCTACTGAGGGATTCACACCCTCGACGGAGCTCGAACGGGACGAACCGTTATCGTGCTCGACCTGTGCGTAACCCGAGCGGATGGTTACCGGGGTCCCATCGATCCAAATGCACAACTACGGCAGCAATGGCCTTTTTAATCCCCCAACAAGCACCATGGCGAGCCAATGAGGGAAAGGAAAGGACGAGCTGAAACATTCAACAAAATGGATATTTATTTACAATAGGCAGGGAGGGGAACACACAAAGAGCAGAGTTAAAACGACTTTAAGCAATGCAAATAATGAACAGCAAAGAGCACCTAACAATTCCTACTTACAGACCGGGACCAAGGACACACACACACGCACACACAAATACCCAAAAGAAGATGGACCTCAACGGTCTTTATTCGGCTCTCCAGCCGTGGAGGATAGTTCGGCTGGGAGTCAGGACGGCTGGCTACCTGAACGCGAGCGCGCGACTGGACGTCCACCCCTTCCCGGAGCTCCGGTCGCCAACGGACGGACCAGGGCAGCCGAATCCAGAGGAGGCGAAACGAGGTGACCTCCCGTGTTGAGTTGGCCGATTGCTTGTCGTACTGCACCGGACGAGACGCCTCGGATGCGTGGGGTGCAGCCAGACTGAAGACGCGCTCGAGCACACGGGACCAATCTCCTCTCTCTCGACCCGACAACCACGATGCCATTCTGAGTGCCCGGGACAGAGGCTGAAGGGTGGACGCCAACCAGCGCGAGTGCGAATGAAGCAGCAAGCGCCAGCAGACAAGGTCAGGCAATCCGGCAGACCAAAAACCAACTCAACACCGACTCCTGTCGGATCGCGCCGAACTATTATTCACCCCTTCTCCAGAGGGGAGGAGCCGCCTGCCATGGACCCGCTCTCGCTCACTGGATGGTTTTGGCGCGCAAAATGCGCTCGTTGCCCCCCGTGATTGGCCAAAGGGGTGCCAAGTCCGCTGATTGGACCGGGGGGTGCGGCGACCGCCACGGCAGACCGCCCTTCGAACAGAGAGAGAGTAATATTGTCCTGCGTGGGCTGGGCTCATTGGCTGACCAACGGCAACCTCCTTCGCATCCCCCGGATTGGGCGAGAGAGACACCAGGTCCTCTTGAATTCTGCCCACCGCGAGCGTTATGGTGTCAGGATGGAGTGAAGATGTTGTTGTAGTTGTTGGTGATGTAAAATGTAAAAGAAAACCCTAATTATCAAAATAACTCTGCAGCGCACGAACATTTAATTCCCATTAGACTAGGGACGGGTTTTATCTATAAACACACACTTACCGATATAACTGTTCGATAAGGACCTGAATTCTGAGTGCAGACCAGATTCGTAACAATACAACCTCTGACATATTTCCAGTTGTTACTGGAGTTCGTCAGGGGTGTGTACTGGCCCCACACTTTTCAGCACTTGTATGGACTGCATTATTGGGAGGATGTCACAGAGATCAAGTGGTGGTGCATCATTTGGGAATGTCAAGATCTCTGACCTTGATTTCGCTGATGGATCAGTCGTCTTTGCGGAGGCGCTGGATATCCTTATGGGGGGCCATCGCGGCACTGAATGAGGAGTCGGAGCCGCTGGGATTTTGTGTTTCCTGGGTCAAAACTAAGTGCCAGGCTTTCAGTGGCATCTTGTCTGTCTGTGCCTGTTTATGGTGAGAATGTTGAGGTCATGGAGAGACTCACTTACCTTGGCCATGATATTCATGTCTCCGCATGTTGTGAGCCAGAGGTCAACAGATGTCTAGGTCGGGCATGGGGAGTCATGGATTCTCTGGATCATGGGGTGTGGTGCTGTCACTACCTATGCAGGAGGACGAAAGTCCGAGCCTTTAAGTCCTTGGTGCTTCCAGTCTTGCTCGACGGATGTGAGACTTGGATTTTCACCAGGGATGTGAGATGGGATGGAGACCCAGAGAATCCTTGGAGATCGCTTATCGGACTTTGTGTCCAATGAGCAGTTGCTGAGAGAGACTCAGATGAGATTTGTTACCTGCGTAGTCCGTGAGCGTCAGCTGCGTCTGTATGGACATGTAACTCGTTTTCCTGATGCTGATCCTGCTCACCAGATTCTCTCAGCGAGGGAGCCTCATTTGTGGAGGAAGCCAACGGGCCGACCACGTGCATCGTGGTTGCAGCAGGTTGATTGGCATCTCAAGGATATGGGGATGGGCCAGGCATCTGCCTGTGGGGTGGCCAAATGGAGGCCCCTGGAGTACCAGCGGAAAGTGGACGCAGCGACGCACTGCTCCGGCACTTGCTCCCATACCTGACCTGACCTGAAATGGTCAAGTACCATGTGGTAATTATTCAATTTCCTCCATTGAACGGTTTTCGATGTACGCTCAATCTGCGCTACATTAAATGGCCATGTAACGTGTGGTCAACTTTCCATTTCCTCTGAACGGTCTACGCTCTTACCGAAATGCAGACACGTACGTACGGTCAAAAACATATGTATGTACAGTCAAAAACATACGTACGTAAGGTCAAAAACATACGTACAAAAACATACGTACGTACGCAACCGATTGCTTGAAGTTGCTGATCGTTGCCTTGAATTCCTGTTGCCGATTAAGCCCCTGCATGGTAACCCCGTCCCCACTCTGTCCCAAGGGTTTCAAACACATAGACATCCTGAGGTAAGTAGTCCAGGAGCAATACCCAGGTCCAACATGGTGACGTAGCCCATACAGTACTTATTTGTCTTGTCTTTTTTTCAGATTGAAAAAATACCTCAGCAACCTTCCCAGGCTTGTTGTAGTCATGAATTGTGGTGTAAGTAATTTGCAAAATGGGTTAAAACATACCAAGTGGAGGTGACAATTGTATGCATTTTCGCTAAAGCCAATTTTAGGAGTATTAATGTTTTTATACATGTGTTAGCTGATATATGCGTATCCATGGTGATTAATATATCATAAAATAATAGCATGAACCAAAAACACACATTTTCCAATGATTTTCCAACCACAACCATATTCATCATGTGCACTTCAACCAGAAAACAAGTTTGTATGACAATATTCATGAGCGGTTAATTGTACTAAAGTTGGATTTATCCTCCTGAAATATAAATTGCAATGATCTTATATCCTCTTTTTTATATTATATTTATGATAATCTGTAAAATGTGTTGCTAATACAATGAAACCTATCGAGAGGTCCCTCTCATGAGCCACCACCTTCTCCTGAAAGGCCACCTAATTTTGGCTATACTGGCACTTTTACATGAAACCAGACTGATCATGAGAGATCACCCCTTCTGTAAAGTCAGTCTTTTGTGACATTTTGGATGACTTCTCAAAAGAGGTTTCACTATATTAATAATTTTTATTGTAAGATTAGTAATATAATGTGGTCAATCAATTTTGTCTTGATCAATTTCCACAGACCAGATTGTGAAAAAGATCACTGGTAGACAAGACGTACCTGTTATCTACAACACTAATACTGTACCTATTTACTTTCCAATGATCTATTTTTTTTCAAGGGATTACGCAGTTTTTTTTTTTCAGCTACTAATTAGTACAGCATATAATTCTGGAAACCGGGAAAGCAAAAAAAGAAGGAATCTCCCATAATGTAGATATCGATAGCAGTGGTAATTATACATTTTATAACTTACAATCTTTCACGACAAGGAATACACCTATAGTGCAGTTATTTAAGATTTTCAACTAACATTAAATAAGGTAATTATTCTCTAGTTTTTCAAAATGTCACATGCAGCTAAATTAATTGAAATGTTACATGCATCTTTGTAAAAAAAAAAAAACATGTTATCAATACTTATATGTTTTTTAGATAGACTCATGATGGACAGCCACAGCAGCAGTGATGACCAGTCAACTCTTTGCCTTCTTCCAACAAAGCGGGTGAAAACAACTGACTGGAACAAGTGTGTGATATGCCAGACTTATAACTCTGAGACTATTAGTGGTGCAACAGAAACTGACATCAAAAAGTTTCAAGATGCAATGCAGTAAAGACAGGATGAAATCAGTGATAGACTGAAACTAGAAAACCTGTTTGAGCTCAACATTGTCTGGCACAGAAACTGTTATGCTAAATATACAAGTGCACAAAATCTAAGGTATGTAAAGAAAAGAGCCTTCAAGCAAGCATTGGAAGCCAATGTAGAAGACAATGACAGGCAGGATGATGAGCAAAGAAGGTCATTAAGATTTTGCACTTCTGGAATGGACTGCTCTATGTGCATATTTTGCCATAAAAAAGAGCCACAAAAAAGTCACCAAACTGTTCTCTGTAGCAACCTTCAGTGCTTGCCAGCACATACTTGATGCCGCTGAGGAACAAGGAGACAGCACCATGTTCACAAAAATCCGAGATGTGGATTTGATAGCAGCAGAAGGCAAGTATCATAATGTGTGCAAATCCATATACACAGCAAAGCGGAACATGAGCTCCAAATCTTATAAGGAATCTGTTGATGAAGATCTATACCCAGAAACTTTCAATGAACTTGTGACAGAAATAACCCCTGGCATCAATGATGGAAAGGCCTTCACTATGACATATTTGTTATGCCAGTTCAAGTTTCTATTAGAAGAGAAAAAGATTTGTGCAGACAATTACAGATCACACAGGCTCAAAAGCAGGTTACAGAATCACTTTAAAGATTCAATTGTTTTTCACCAGCAGCCAAATCCTTCAAAACCCGAGCATGTTTATTCCAGTGATATATCATTACAGGATGTCATCAATGCATCTACCAAAGTTTGCTCAAAAAGTCAGGAGCTAGATGCTTTCAAAAACAAGAAACTGGGAAATCCAAACACCCCAAAGCAGATTTTGTATCATGCATCACAGATTCTCAAAGCCGATTTGCAGAACTGTCAGGGAATTGATATGAAACCAGTTGACATTGATGACCTGACTTTAAAAAGGGGAAGGAAATTATTCCACAGAGTCTGCACTGGCTTCTTCGGTGGCTCATTGCAGAAAGGAACATGGATCTTGATGACTATGGAGATCTTAACTCTCAATGCATGCACCAAGTGGATGAGAGACATATACTTATGATATGTCAAGACATAATACATGTTGCATCACATGGAAGAAAGAAAATGCCCAAGCATGTAAGTTTGGCAATGTGACCATGAGGCATATCACAGGTTCCAAACTAGTTGTCACTTTACTCAACCGAATGGGATATTCTGTTTCATACGATGGCATTGAAGTTGTGGTTACTCGTTTGGCAAGGGAGGTCATAGCTCAATCAGAACACCAAGGCATTATCATTCCAACAAATATTGTTCCTGGTGCAAAATTCATGCAAATTTATACAATAACTAAGAACAATAACATTGTATTCATATATAGCATTGAATCTTTTTTATGCACATGTCTCAGAAGATAAAATAAAAGAGGATACAATTTTGATACCGTTTCGCATCTGTGTGTATCCCAAAAATAACTTTGGTAACCCTGTTTATCCCACCCCCCGGAGGGAGGAAGCGGGATATTGTAATCGTCCGGTTTGTTTGTCTGTTTGTTGGGAAGTCAATCTAGTCTACCCTTTTTATCTGTATTTCCTTCGATATGTTTGTCTGTCTGTATGTATGTGTCTGTTCGGTCCAGTGCTCCGTTAATACAATGGCGATTTCGATGAAACTTGGTTGGTAGGTTCATACCATGACCTAGTTGTGTGCAAATGACAACCGTTGCTGTGGACACCACCGTAGCCTAGCAACGGGACTTTGAAATTTTTGAAAAATCCTAAAACATTAATTTTTTCGAAAATCAAAAATCGGGCCACGAGCGACTGTGGACAGTACATTCAGCCATATTGTCAAAAATTTCCAGCCGGATCCTATGAAAACTGGCGGAGAAGATAGACTTTGAAAAAACCCTGGTCGAAAACAATAAAAAAAACGAAGTTCATTATATCTCAGAGACTGAGTCAGATATACATGAAACTGGTATGGTAGGTTCATGGTATGTCCTAGTGATGTGTGAGAAAGGACCGTTGCTATGGATGCTTTTGTTGGCTACTAACGGCTGAAAAACGACTAAAGTTGACTTGATAGACTACCCATGTTCGCCTACCGGCTTGTTTGTTTGTCTGTCTGTCTGTTAGCAACTTTACGGCAAAACGGCTTCAGCAAACACTATTAAATTTAATACACAGGTGGGCAATGAACCTTGGACGACCCCATTAACTTTTGGGTCCAATTGGATCAAAGGTCAAGGTCACGAAAAGATCAAAATCGTTTTTCGCTCATAACTTCGTCAAAAATGATTTGATTTACTTCAAACTAAGTTTATAGTGAACCTTATTCTATTTGTCACTTATAATCCTACCCATTCCTACAGTGAAAAATGCATATTTGTGAAGATCGGTAGGGTCCGAAGTTTTGGGGGTCATGGTCGTCGGTCAAAATTACAAATTTCCCATTAAAACTAAAACATGGTTACGAAAATACAACTTTACGGGAAAACGGCTGGCTCAAACACGGTCAAATTGTATCCACAGGTGGGTAATGAACCTCGGACGACCCCATTAACTTTTGGGTCAAATTAGGTCAAAGGTCACGAAAAGGTCAAAATCGTTTTTCGCTCATAACTTCATCAAAAATGATCTGATTTACTTCAAACTAAGTTTATAGTGAACCTTATTCTATTTGTCACTTATAATCCTACCCATTCCTACAGTGAAAAATGCATATTTGTGAAGATTGGTAGGGTCCGAAGTTTTGGGGGTCATGGTCGTCGGTCAAAATTACAAATTTCCCATTAAAACTAAAACATGGTTACGAAAATACAACTTTACGGGAAAACGGCTGGCTCAAACATGGTCAAATTGTATCCACAGGTGGGTAATGAACCTCGGACGACCCCATTAACTTTTGGGTCAAATTAGGTCAAAGGTCACGAAAAGGTCAAAATCGTTTTTCGCTCATAACTTCATCAAAAATGATCTGATTTACTTCAAACTAAGTTTATAGTGAACCTTATTCTATTTGTCACTTATAATCCTACCCATTCCTACAGTGAAAAATGCATATTTGTGAAGATCGGTAGGGTCCAAAATTTTGGGGGTCACGGTCATCGGTCAAAATTACAAATTTACCATTAAAACTAAAACATGGTTACGAAAATACAACTTTACGGGAAAACGGCTGGCTCAAACACCGTCAAATTGTATCCACAGGTGGGTAATGAACCTCGGACGACCCCATTAACTTTTGGGTCAAATTAGGTCAAAGGTCACGAAAAGGTCAAAATCGTTTTTCGCTCATAACTTCATCAAAAATGATCTGATTTACTTCAAACTAAGTTTATAGTGAACCTTATTCTATTTGTCACTTATAATCCTACCCATTCCTACAGTGAAAAATGCATATTTGTGAAGATCGGTAGGGTCCAAAATTTTGGGGGTCACGGTCATCGGTCAAAATTACAAATTTACCATTAAAACTAAAACATGGTTACGAAAATACAACTTTACGGGAAAACGGCTGGCTCAAACACGGTCAAATTGTATCCACAGGTGGGTAATGAACCTCGGACGACCCCATTAACTTTTGGGTCAAATTAGGTCAAAGGTCACGAAAAGGTCAAAATCGTTTTTCGCTCATAACTTCATCAAAAATGATCTGATTTACTTCAAACTAAGTTTATAGTGAACCTTATTCTATTTGTCACTTATAATCCTACCCATTCCTACAGTGAAAAATGCATATTTGTGAAGATCGGTAGGGTCCAAAATTTTGGGGGTCACGGTCATCGGTCAAAATTACAAATTTACCATTAAAACTAAAACATGGTTACGAAAATACAACTTTACGGGAAAACGGCTGGCTCAAACACCGTCAAATTGTATCCACAGGTGGGTAATGAACCTCGGACGACCCCATTAATTTTTGGGTCAAATTAGGTCAAAGGTCACGAAAAGGTCAAAATCGTTTTTCGCTCATAACTTCATCAAAAATGATCTGATTTACTTCAAACTAAGTTTATAGTGAACCTTATTCTATTTGTCACTTATAATCCTACCCATTCCTACAGTGAAAAATGCATATTTGTGAAGATCGGTAGGGTCCAAAATTTTGGGGGTCACGGTCATCGGTCAAAATTACAAATTTACCATTAAAACTAAAACATGGTTACGAAAATACAACTTTACGGGAAAACGGCTGGCTCAAACACCGTCAAATTGTATCCACAGGTGGGTAATGAACCTCGGACGACCCCATTAATTTTTGGGTCAAATTAGGTCAAAGGTCACGAAAAGGTCAAAATCGTTTTTCGCTCATAACTTCGTCAAAAATGGTTTAATTGACTTCAAACTAAGACTAAAATATTCCTTATAATCAACATTCAGGTTAAGGATGTATCAAATTTAAATTTGATCCCCAAAATAACTTTATGCCTTAAATGGGTGGGATTTGTTGTGCCTGGCACCACTTGTTTCTAATTGATTTGAACACAACAAATTTTGTAGCTGGAGCCATTTAAAATGTGTAAAATCCGTTTTTGCTAATAATATATTAGCCATTTCTGGCATCCTAAACATCCACTAAAACACCAGAAATCCTAAAACTTGCTTTCACAAAGCAAGTTAAATTGCAACCTCCCCCTGGTATGTTTCCACCCTCACAGTAAATTCCTTATACACCACAATCCAGGACGACAACATGGATATGCCTGGATATGTTCCTCAGGTTTGTCTCAAGCTGGAAAAAATAAAAAGAGTCAAACCAAATAAGTACTGGATGGGTGAAGTTTTCATATTTCTAGGGCCTTGTATGAGATTTGGCTCCTGGACTGAAGGTTCGTTCGCTCCGCCCACGGACTCGCGTGGAATGACATCGACGTCCTGTGGATTAAATTAAATCCCGTAAATATCGAGGATGCGGTTCTATTCGGATTGGATCTCCTCACGAAACGACGGTTCCTCCGTTGCCGTGAGTTTCGGGCGGTGTATAAGGTGACACCGCCGGTGGATTTTTTTTTGGCGTCCGGTTGAGTTTTGCCATAATTAACTCGAGTCGTCCCGAGTCGTCGACGCAAAATTAAAAGCAGGTGGTTTTTTCCTCCGAATAAGGAAGATGGGACGTGTGCGCGTCCGGTCGAGGCACCACGTGACGTAAAAAGGGGCGTGGTTCACGCAGTCAAGTCGAGCCTCGGGAAGACGGGAGTAATAGTAACATTATGGCGAGTTTGAGGTAATAAAGCGGAGGCTGCTTCACGTCGGGACCCTCAATGGGAAGATCAAAACATATCGGGGGTGGAAAGACCTGCAAAACGGGCAAACGGTTCAAGGGGAAGCGGCGAAGAAAGGACCTGGACGAGATCCACGTGGACATGCTGCCTGGACGGGAGGAGAAGTTGCTGCGGCAGGAGCTCGACCCCGAGCTGCCCGGAGAGGGGCGGCACTACTGTCTCCATTGCGCGTACGTACCGAGTGTTTGGGAAGAACCGCGAGGGTCGTTTTCCTCCAATCACAAAGGGACACCTGTGGCAGGTCACGACCTTCGTGTTTCATCTGATTTGAAGAAAACGGCTCAAACCAACCAACTCCGAGACCCTGAGGTCGGGAATGCCCTTGTTGGTTGTAGAGGGGCTCGAGTTGGTTGGTTTGAGCCGTTTTGAAGACTGTCCCCTATCCATGCTTGGTGGACCGGCGGTGGAGGGTGGAGATTTGTTGGTCACATGGTGTTAAGGGGGTTAAAAAAGGAAAATTATTCAATGTGAACACATACACACATATATATATATATATATATATATATATATATATATATATATATATATATATATATATATATATATATATATATATATATATATATATATACACACACAAACATATATTATACACACACATATACACACACAAACATATATTATACACACACATATACACACACACAAACATACACATATATACACACACATATATATATATATATATATATATATATATATATATATATATATATATATATATATATATATATATATATATATATATATATATATATATATATATATATACACACACAAACATAGTGTTGTGGTTACCAGATTCGCAAACCACCATTCAGGTCCCTTAGGTGAGGTATCTCGGCAAGTGCATGTGTAGTTAGGCCCAAACCCGTTGTCTAGTGGGAATACATGTCATTTATGCGAGCTGCGACTCTTCAGGATAGCCGTTTTTCTTTTACTATCTTTATTTTGGACCAACCGCCATGATTACCACCACAACCACAACATCAACCACCAACCACAACGCCGCTTCACCACAACCGCCACGACCTTCACGTCACACCTCGCAACCGTAGCATCGCCACCGTTCTTGCCCCGCTGTGGGTACCGGTGTTGGACTCGTGCAGGGCGCACGTTGAACAGCGTGTACAAAATCACGGATTTTGTGCTTCAAAAACGGATCAAAAACGACACACGCCCACTTTTTGCCGTCCAATCGGTGAGCGAGGGGCGATTTGGCCCCGCCTCCAGAACGATCGATATATGCAAATTTGTGGATCAAAAAGCCTTCACGCCCACTTTTTCTCGGGCCAATGGGGAGCGAGGTGAAAGGTCAAAGGGAGGGGGTCAAAGGCGAAGCTACGGGGGGATAAAAGGACCGTGTTCGTCAGTCAGAGAGTGTGGAAGTCTGGAGCCCGAAGCCTGCAGTAGCTGGAGAAGCTGAAGAGAGTCGAACGAGGAGAGCCCAAAGAAGAGTCCAGAGTCGGAGAGTCCAGAGGCGGAGAGGCGGCAGCGGCGAAGGCAGACGAGGGGGTGCTCGCGACGGTGCCGGGAGCTGCACGCCCGAGGAAGGCCGGCAGCGCGACCTGGCCGAGGTGGAGACGCACACCAGGGATAATAAAGATCCTCTATACCCCGAGCATCAGCAACCCCCTCCTGTTTCCCCCCGCGCTGAGATAGTGCGACCAAGGGGGCCCCGTTCCCACCCCCTGCCAGGCACTGTCCGCGAGGCCCGCGGAGTGAGGCGCCATCGCCGCTCCGCGTCTCATCACCAGACGGGTAGGCGCGACCCGGTCTCGGCCTCAGGCCCGCCTCATTCTTGAGGGTATTCTTTCCTTGGTTTTGGGTATGTGTTGTCGGCGCCGTCTGTGAAGTAGAATTGTATAAGTGTTGCCGTGTGCTCGGTAGTCGGTATTAGCTCTGCACTGTGTTTTCACTTTTATATTTGCTTTTTGTGTAAATGGAATTGTTTTCTTTTTTCTGTGTGCTTTTGGTGGAATTGAATATGTGTGCTTTCCGTTCGTCGCGAATAAATGTGCTTTATTGTTGAACTGTTTCCTGCTTCGCTTCGTCATTTCTCCCATTGAATCCCCATCTTGCTTCACGTAAAGGGTTGGTAGTGGGCTGAATACGCCCGATAATTAATCGAACCGTCGAGGTCGACGATAACACCGCTCGGTTATTCTGATAGTACGGAACGGGTCGCTTAAGTGGCCCGTGTCCGAAGTCGACCTGCGGCGAGGTGCGATCGCCCGGTCTACCCTCCGCGTGGGTACTTAGGTAGGTCGAATTCGGCGAGCAACCCTATCCCACGCGGGGGCTGATTGGCTCGATCGCGGTGAGACCGAAAGGTCCACCCGTGACTGGTTCCCGGCGTTAGTCCGAGAGGGTCACGACTGGATTGTCCGTCCGGTGGGCGACGTGCCGCGATTCGAGTTACGTGGCCGTTCGCACGCCGGCGGGCGCGAATCCGCAACACTGGTGTCAGGTCGTGCGATACAAATTCATCGCCCTCCTCGCGGCACTGGTATTGGAGAACGGGACAACGGGCTCTCCTGTCTCCAGCGAAATTCACGGGAATCGGTCCAGGGGTGAGAGAAGCGACCCCTGATTCCCTCCAAATTACGAGCGAGTTAAATTAACCCTTCACGAGAAGCAAGATGGCGTCTCAAGGCGAGCGGGAGCCGGGGGTATTAGAAATGTATATGTGTAGTAATGTAGAATCCATGGTCCAGGATGGAATCCCCGAGCAGGAAATGTTGATTGTGCAGGAACACGGACTCGCCCAACTGAACCCAGAACCTGAAATGGGTGCGGCAGCGGCCGCAGAGTATGACACCTCCCCCCCCCCCTCTCCACCAAAACCCTTCCCCAACCTTTGCCGAAACGGCTCAGCTGAGTGCATCCAACGTGGCCCAGCTATGCGCCATGCTGGCGGCAATGACAAATGAAATAAAAAACGAAATGAAAGACATGAACAAGCAAATGAATGAAGTGAAAACGACGATGGATGCGAATACACAACACATGAACGAGAAGATGGATACAAATACAAATGAAATGAAAAACGAAATGAACAAGCAAATAAACGGAATGGAAGCAAACATGAAGGAAGAAATGAAAAAGTTCCGGGGTGAGACGCAGAACATGGGCCTGAGTGCATCCAACGTGGCCCAGCTATGCGCCATGCTGGCGGCAATGACAAATGAAATAAAAAACGAAATGAAAGACATGAACAAGCAAATGAATGAAGTGAAAACGACGATGGATGCGAATACACAACATATGAACGAGAAGATGGATACAAATACAAATGAAATGAAAAACGAAATGAACAAGCAAATAAACGGAATGGAAGCAAACATGAAGGAAGAAATGAAAAAGTTCCGGGGTGAGACGCAGAACATGGGCCGATGCCTGCAGGCGGGCATGAAGGCCGTGACAAAGGAAATAATAGTTGAGACAAGGGAGGTAAAGGGTGAAGAGTTGGGAGAGACACGGGAGATAGAAAAAATAGAGGAAAGACTACACGAGGAAGACGGGGTAAGTGACGCACACACACACACAGAGGTAGTGGAGGATAGTGAGGGTGAGCTGGCGGACTGGGTAGAGACCCAGTGCGAGCAGCTGGATGGCCTCCTCCAGGAACGAGGGGAGGGAGTCTGCCCCCTTGAGGTGAGTCACGACCAGGTGAGTTCGGTCGTGCTTTGCGAGGTTGAGGGGACGAGTGCTGTGGACGGGTGCACGGAGAGCTTGGGGGGTATAGAGGCCCCGGAGACCCTTGTGGGGACTCGAATCCCCAGTGTGGTTGTCCCTGTGTGTGTGGTGCAAGGTGTGAGTGCGGCACCGTGTGTGGAAGCGACCCCGTGTGTGAGTGGTGTGGTGGCGATGGTGCCAGAGTGCGTGCTTCCCAGCACGCCGGGTGTGGATGGGGCACCGTGTGTGAGTGAGGCCGTGTGTGTGAGTGAAACGGCCAGTATGAGTGAGGTACCGCGGGTGAGTGCCCCCGCGTGTATGAGTGAGGCACGGTGTGTGGATGAGGCACCGCGGTTGAGTGCCCCCGCGTGTATGAGTGAGGGACGTTGTGTGGAAGAGACCGCGTGTGTGAGTGTCGCCGTGTGTATGAGTGAGGTACCGCGGGTGAGTGCCCCCGCGTGTATGAGTGAGGCACGGTGTGTGGATGAGGCACAGCGGTTGAGTGCCCTCGCGTGTGTGGGTGAGGCACCGCGGGTGAGTGCCCCCGCGCGAGTGAATGGAGCACCACGTGTGAGTAGTATGGTTTGTGTGAGTAGTGAGGCACGCGTGAGTAAACGGCCGTGTGCAAGGTCGCTGTGTGCCAGGGAGACCGTGTGTGTGAGAGAGCGGTATGAGAGGGAGATGTCGGTTGACATGCGGGAGCACGCAGCCGCGTCTCCCGGTGTGAGTTTGATGGAGTGGACTGTGTGCGTCGTAACACGCAGGTATGCGTGGGTGGAATGGAGACGGAGACGGCGACATGGGAGAAACGAAAGCCGGTAGCGGCTGTAGTTGTTTCGGGGTCCGTGCCGGGTTCGCCCAGCAGTGAGCACGAGGTTCGTGCTGTGCAACGCACGAGACCGCCACGTGCTCGCTTGCGAGAGTGAAGTCCCGGTCCGGAAACGCCAGCGGTGGATTTGCCGATCCCGCGGACGGACAAAGTTTAGGCAGGACTACGGATTTGGACCGGACGGGTTCTCCACGCGATCGTGTGTGTTAAGCTCCAACGGGCAAAGCACATGTGTTCGCGTGGGGAACCCCTCGAGACGTGGGGCTTGTTTTTTTTCTGCGCACGGTGACGTCATGGCTGCACGTGGGGTTGGAATCCGGCAGGAGGGGTATCTCTGCCGGATGGCACCGTCCAAGGAGGGACGAGGAACACGTGCAGCTGCATGACGTCACGGGCAGTTGCAGCTGCAAAGTGCGCGAGTTGCCGCGCTGGTGATGCGCATGAAAAAAAAAAAGTAAGCCTCACTTTCGGGTGCACAGGATTCCTGGGCAAGGGGTGGAAGACCCCCTTACCCGGGGCACAGGATGGAAACTAGTTAGGGGGAAGGGTTAGCTTAGCTAGACCGACTCCATGGGGCAGGGGTAAGTCCTCATGGAGTCCGTGGAATGGATTAGTTAGAGGGATTGTAGCCAGATTTAGGTTGGGAAATAAAATTATTGATTTGGAGACAGAGACAGACTTTGGATGTGTAGAGTTGACGTAGCTTAGCTACGTAGTGTTAAAAGGAACGTGCTACTAGTTTAAGGGACGACGTGGGAGCACGAGTTAGTTAGGGGATGTAGTTAGGAGGATGGCAGAGTTCAGTGGTGTGTGTGTTGAAGAGTTGTTGGTGAGTAAATTGGAAGCATGTGCTTGGTGAGTGAGTGAGGCCAGCGGGTCTGTGTGAATGGAGCGAAGGGGGAATGTATGGTGCGATGAGTGATTGGGGGGAGGAGTGACTCCCGCCCAAGGGACCCCGGGGTCAGAGTAAAGTGAGTTAGCTGGGTTAGTCAAATTGAAAATGGAGGTCGTTTTGCTGTTGGTGGGAAAGTAGGCTCGAGACCCATTTGGAGGGGTGCAGGAGCCCTGTTGACGGGCTTGGGAGCGTGGCTGCGAAAGGTGAGTATCGCTGAGTGGGTACCCCGGGCACCAGGCTAGTCGGCCGCGGTAGGCCATGGGCCCATGGGGGGCCGGGATAGCGTAGTGGGCACGGGTGCGCCTGCTTGGTGCGGGGGCCCGGGGCGCCATTAGCCGCGTGGGCAGTGTTGTGGGCACGGGTGACCCTCGGAAAGGGGCCCGGGAGGCCGGCCTGCCACGTGTGCGTTTCAGGGGAGGTGCCATGGGGGGCACTCCCCGGTGTTAGGGAGCTGGTAGGCTCGGAGGCAGTGTAGTGCCCGGGGGTGCCATAGCTGGAGATTCGGCAGAGGGTCGGGCCTGCCAAAGGGAGCCACGTGTCCCAGCCAGGAGACCGTGTGAGGGCACGGAGAGAAAATTGGGGGGCGAGGCCCGAAATTGTGAGGACACCAACACAGGCGACGGGAATCTGGGTTGTTAGAACCAATAGTTTAAGCGAGAGGTGCTTGTTGAAAGCCCCGGGGTAGTTTAACAGTTAAATGGTTAGGGTAGATGAGGAGATGTACCCCTCCGCACCATCCATCCCCTCGCTGTCGTTGTGGGCCGCTGGACCCACTTGGTGTTAAGATCGCCGAACTCTGGGGAGGCCATTCTGAGGCTTCGTTGGGCCTCGACACAGGACGTTAGCTCTCCCTTGTTCCCCTCTGGGAAGGGAACGTAGGGGTTGGGAGTAGGCTAGGTGACAGGATAGGTTAGCCGAACAAGGACGATAAAGGGGGTTAGGGGACGATTTATAGTGGGGGAGTAAAAATAAAAACAACAAAAAAAATTAAGTTGGGGCTAAATTGGGGTTTGACAAATTAAGGGAGTGGGTATGTACAGTGACAGGCAAAGGCGATAGGTTGGGAGGGAGACAGGTAGGTAGGTCCGAGCCCGCCCTCCAAGTGGCCAGCACCACCGCACTCCCTCCACCAACCTCCACTGAACGGCAAGAGCTGGCCAACTTCATCGGCTGGCCGTGTTTTGCTTCAAGGCGGAGGCCGGCCAACTTCATCGGCAGCTGTTGTTTTGCTGCAAGGCCTGTGCCATCGGCTGGCCGTGTTTGCTTCAAGGCCTGTGCCGGCCAGTTCATCTGCCCGCTATGTTTGCCTGCAGCGGCCTTCTTCTGCAGGCTGTGTTTGCCTGCTCACCTTTGCCATGCCATGCCCACTGCCCAGGTTCACCAGCCCCGTTCAATTTTTGCTTTGCCCCCCCTGTTCATTTCCATGTGCGCCAGGATCAAGGCAACAGTTTGCAAGCTGCGAGAACTGCCCTGTTGGCAGCTACAACACGGGCCTGCAGTGGCGGCCCGTGCACCGTGTTTGCGTCCATCCATTCATGCATCCATTTGTTGTGCTCATTGCGTGTGCCACTTGAGCTGGCACGGAGACTGCGTTGTGCAGCCCATGCACCGTTGTGGTTCACTGCGTTCAGTTCAGAAGGGAAGGCCTTGGACTGCGTGTGAGCAGCCAGCCACGTTCCCTGTCACCTGCATTGTTTTGAGCCAGAGACTGCATGCGAGCAGCCTGGCTCCCTGCTAACTGCTTTTCTTTTGCAGAGTTCAATGATCCTGGGCCATGGTTTAGTGTAAAATTTGTAAGTTAAGGTTAAGATGTACTGTAAATATGAGTGCGCCCCCGGCATGTCTGTCTAGCGCCGGCAATTTTATTTAAGTCGTCCGTATGAGTGAGTTTGTTTAGACAGTTACGCAGCCCTCAGGTTATTTATTTTGGGGACACGAATACCATGAATGTCGCACTCAGGGATCCGTAGGTAAAATGTACTAGGGGAAAACTACACATGGTGGCACACGGAAATTTGACGACTCGGGACGAGTCTGTAAAAAGGGAAGGGGGTAGTGTTGTGGTTACCAGATTCGCAAACCACCATTCAGGTCCCTTAGGTGAGGTATCTCGGCAAGTGCATGTGTAGTTAGGCCCAAACCCGTTGTCTAGTGGGAATACATGTCATTTATGCGAGCTGCGACTCTTCAGGATAGCCGTTTTTCTTTTACTATCTTTATTTTGGACCAACCGCCATGATTACCACCACAACCACAACATCAACCACCAAGCACAACGCCGCTTCACCACAACCGCCACGACCTTCACGTCACACCTCGCAACCGTAGCATCGCCACCGTTCTTGCCCCGCTGTGGGTACCGGTGTTGGACTCGTGCAGGGCGCACGTTGAACAGCGTGTACAAAATCACGGATTTTGTGCTTCAAAAACGGATCAAAAACGACACACGCCCACTTTTTGCCGTCCAATCGGTGAGCGAGGGGCGATTTGGCCCCGCCTCCAGAACGATCGATATATGCAAATTTGTGGATCAAAAAGCCTTCACGCCCACTTTTTCTCGGGCCAATGGGGAGCGAGGTGAAAGGTCAAAGGGAGGGGGTCAAAGGCGAAGCTACGGGGGGATAAAAGGACCGTGTTCGTCAGTCAGAGAGTGTGGAAGTCTGGAGCCCGAAGCCTGCAGTAGCTGGAGAAGCTGAAGAGAGTCGAACGAGGAGAGCCCAAAGAAGAGTCCAGGGTGGAGAGTCCAGAGGCGGAGAGGCGGCAGCGGCGAAGGCAGACGAGGGGGTGCTCGCGACGGTGCCGGGAGCTGCACGCCCGAGGAAGGCCGGCAGCGCGACCTGGCCGAGGTGGAGACGCACACCAGGGATAATAAAGATCCTCTATACCCCGAGCATCAGCAACCCCCTCCTGTTTCCCCCCGCGCTGAGATAGTGCGACCAAGGGGGCCCCGTTCCCACCCCCTGCCAGGCACTGTCCGCGAGGCCCGCGGAGTGAGGCGCCATCGCCGCTCCGCGTCTCATCACCAGACGGGTAGGCGCGACCCGGTCTCGGCCTCAGGCCCGCCTCATTCTTGAGGGTATTCTTTCCTTGGTTTTGGGTATGTGTTGTCGGCGCCGTCTGTGAAGTAGAATTGTATAAGTGTTGCCGTGTGCTCGGTAGTCGGTATTAGCTCTGCACTGTGTTTTCACTTTTATATTTGCTTTTTGTGTAAATGGAATTGTGTTTTCTTTTTTCTGTGTGCTTTTGGTGGAATTGAATATGTGTGCTTTCCGTTCGTCGCGAATAAATGTGCTTTATTGTTGAACTGTTTCCCGCTTCGCTTCGTCATTTCTCCCATTGAATCCCCATCTTGCTTCACGTAAAGGGTTGGTAGTGGGCTGAATACGCCCGATAATTAATCGAACCGTCGAGGTCGACGATAACACCGCTCGGTTATTCTGATAGTACGGAACGGGTCGCTTAAGTGGCCCGTGTCCGAAGTCGACCTGCGGCGAGGTGCGATCGCCCGGTCTACCCTCCGCGTGGGTACTTAGGTAGGTCGAATTCGGCGAGCAACCCCATCCCACGCGGGGGCTGATTGGCTCGATCGCGGTGAGACCGAAAGGTCCACCCGTGACTGGTTCCCGGCGTTAGTCCGAGAGGGTCACGACTGGATTGTCCGTCCGGTGGGCGACGTGCCGCGATTCGAGTTACGTGGCCGTTCGCACGCCGGCGGGCGCGAATCCGCAACAATATATTATACACACACACACACACACACACACACACACACACACACACACACACACAC
>NC_140975.1:3769339-3814339 GCF_056783735.1 Eptatretus burgeri
ACACACCCTAACACACACACACACACACACACACGTTATGAAGACCCTCACCAATCCCGGCCAAGAATTGAGGGGAGTCATCTGAGGATTCTCGAATACACGGTTTATTGAAGTTGCACAGCACTTGCAAGCGGAGGTGGCACAGGGACCAACCACAGCAGTCAGACCCTGTACCACACTAAAGGTTACACTCCAAAAGTTTCACATATAAAACCTATTCCTAGGCAGAGAAAAGCAAGCAAAGAAAGAAACAACTGGCAAGTGGGTTTCCTCCGCCCTCCCTGCAGCACTCAGGTTGAATTTGCAGTGAACATCTCCTTTCCCACGCTTCAAACAGCGAGAGAGTGCCGGCACATATTCATAAACAGGAGCAAATCCTTTGTAGTTCTCCAAGATTGTTGACACCACTGGAATTCATAACAGCCTACAGAAGCAAGGCTGGTAAGGACACAGGCTGGCTTGTTGGTAACATATCGTAAAGAAAACTGTAAAACGAAGACAAAGGCTTGGAAACAATTTGAAGCAGCCAGGACAAGGGTTTGAATCCAGACACCTGATTAATGCAATTGATGAATGTTTAAATAGGTCAAATGTACAAATATGGATCAATGGGGCCATCATCTGATCCATAACAGTGTCATAACAACACACACACATATATATATATATATTCACACACACACCAAAGTTTGCATTGACAGTTTATACAACAGTACAACTTCCTAGTTGGCATGGTAATGGTGGGAATGTAAATGAATTGCTCTGTTATCAACTTCCGAGGTCACTTGTCCTCAAACTACTTGTGTGAAGGATAAAGTTGTGAACAATGAAGTTGGTCTAACAGGATCATGGGATTAAGATTAGTAAATGAAGGAAGCACGCACACTTCGTTTCAATTCAAAACCTTTTCAGATGAAGGGGGGAGGGCACATTTCAGTGCACCTGCTGAAGGGCTCTTTAGGACTCCATGAGGTGCTTTTGGACCGTTTCCAAACTCGCTTTCTAAATGCTGTTGCTTGTTCCAGACGTTACTTCATTGACCAGAGGACGTTGAAAGAGCATTTCAGGACGAAGGTGCACAAGAAAAGGTAAGATCCATGTTTGGAATGTTTTTTTACCGGCACGTTCAGTTTAGCAACATTTACAACCGTATTCATGTCTGCAGGCTCAAGCAGCTCCGGGAAGCACCGTATTCCCAAGAGGAAGCAGAGCGTGCAGCCGGCATGGGTCAGTACATCGAGCCCAAGCCCGTGGAGGTTCAAACGCAGATCATGGAGGAGGTCATTGAGCCAGCCGATACGTAGGACATGCACGTGTCTCCAACGCCGTCCTCAGACTTTCGGTGTACGAGAGGGAGATATAATTCTTCATTGGTTAAAACGTGAATGCAATTTGAACATCCACATTGACATGAGAGGAATTTGACAGAACTGCTTATTCGATGATGGTGATGTAACTGCTCTTTCGGTTGAAACGCATTTCCCATCGACAGTGGAGATACAAAGTACGGCCATGGAGCAGATATTGAGAATATTTGGTGAAAAAGGAACCGACACGTGAAATCCACTTGATTTGATCTGGTGTTGTGTATAATTTAGAAATAAAAAGCTCATGTACAAAATGCCAAATAATTTTGTTTCAGTCCCTGCTTTTCGAATGTGTCACGAGAGCCACAGTAACAAACTAGGACACTCGGTGCAGCGCATACCTCCATCACGTAATACCTGATCCACGAGAACATATCCGGCCCAATACATTTTTGAAATATCATGCTATACAGTACGACATCGTTTTTTGGCCCTTTCTCTGAATGGTGAAGAATCACTTTAAAAAATTATCAGATCTGGATCTTCACCAAAATTGAATCGATTCTGGTCACACACCAGACCTGTCCAGAAAATTTCATCCTGATCCGTCCACAACTTTGAGATATCCTGAACAGAAGCAGACAAAGGAAACATAACCACGTTCACCTTCGGTGGTGGAGGTAACTAGAACGGCACTCAGTCGAGCGCATACCTCCACCAGGCTCAACACTTTACATTGTATCCCACACAGAGGCTGGACCGAGATCCGTATCTGAACCAAAATCGACTCGGCTTGTTCTCATCACCGAACTAACTCATTCACCAAGCTTTTTCATAACTTGTCCACAAATTTTTGAAATATCGTGCAGAGATATATAGATACGTCTATCTATCTATGCTTCAAGAGTTTGGTTCCAAAAATGCTATAAATCCATTTCTCTTGATTCGAGAAAAATGAGTTTCTGCTGTGGAAAATAGGGAAGAATAAAATCAGTTTTTTGAGTTATATTTATTGTGCAATCAATAAATGATTTTCAAATCTTAAAACAAAATCCAGAACTTTATGTTTGAAAAAAGTCGATGAAAAAAAAAAAATCCCTCCCCCCCCCAAACGCCATATTATCCCCCATTTGATTTTTTAAAATTAAAATGCTATAAATCCATACATGCATTTTGTTATGAGATAAGTGTAATTCTCCATGAAACAACCAATGTTTTCTTGTCAAATTCAATAAAGATCACCTCTCACGAAGAGAAAACCTCTGTAAAGTGACCACCTCTTTAATCAGTCCATCAATTTATGTTCATTAAACTTCGTTAAATATGTCACCTTTCTGCATTAACTTTGCATCACGCAAGCTACAGCAGAACCTCTCACATCAAGGTCACCTTTGTAAAGAGAACACTACTTTTTTGTCCTTCCTACGATCGACGTTTCGCAGACGTTTTCACAGTCGTTTTGGTTTTGTGATCGTCATCATAATGAAGCAGGGCCTGATCCTGAACAACTTTGTCAGGCACTTCATAAAACCTAGCCTGGTGCATGGCAAGATCTCCCTCCGTCGCTGCTGGATATGAGCTTGGCATCGACGAGAGTTTAAATGAGCTGTGTCATTCCATGTAACTGGGTGCCTTCCCACCACAAGAAGAGTGAATCTTCACTTTTTTCTGTTCATGATCGTTCGTCGACTTCCTCCGTTTCCTTCCAACGGTGGACAGTAAAACTGACTCCTCCATACCATCAAAATTATTCCTGTTTCTACGAATCATGCTTCGAAATGTGTACTTTCTGACTAAACCACGGGCACCACCATATTGGTAAAACGGCGGGCGTCAATTGGTTGAAGGGATGTATGTCGGTTTGTGAAGAATGAGCACGGTGTTTATGCCGTTTTGGAATGAAGGGGTGTAATTACAGTGCAGAATACTGGCGATTTGGCAAAAAACATTTTTGATACCTGACTACTGTTAGCTACCCTTTGACGATCTTTTGGTGATGGTAACTTAATTATTATTTTTTTAATTTGGTTTTTATGTCGTTTTGGAACCAAACTCTTGATATCGTTTTGGGCCTCATCTCTCAATTGTGAAGCTTCACAAAAAAAAATTATATTAAAGATTTATAGTATCCAGATCCTTATCACATACCCAACCTGCCCACAAAGTTTCGTCTGAATCCTTCCTCAACTTTCTGAGATATCTTGCTCATAAACAAACAAGAAAGATGTCGTACATAGCGCGATACTTATGAAATCCATAAAACAAATTTGACCATAAAAATAATGGTTGGTTGAATTAAATGACCAAATACACAAATCCTCTTCAAATTTCAAGTCAATTGGATGAAAATTGAGGATTTTAGAAATGTCACCAAACTCGTTGACCTTTGGTTTATGTTGACCTTTTGACCTAAAAAAAAAATACAACAGGCTTTGTCCTTATGACAAACTCGACCGTGTGGTGAAGTTTCGTGAAGATCGGTTTAAAATTGTGACGTGCAGGTGATTGACAAACAAACAGACAATAACGCAGAAGACCACCTAATATACTTGAAAAATCTTCGATTTTCTCAAGTAACAAACGGGTGACAACAACCTCCGTCCACTTTCGGTGGCAATTGTAACGAGAGATTGTTGGCGCGATGGAGTCTAACAGGTGCAGGGCTGGACTGTCGTGTTCCGGTGCTCGATGATGAAGGTGATTCGGAATCGGTTGTTTTGGCAGGAATGCAATTCTGACAATGATGAAGACAACAGTTAAACTTTATTTTAAAAATAGTGGCAGATAGTACAGAAATTCCAAAAGCTGCTCTGCTGGGAAAAGTTGGGTTCAAAAGTAAAGATGTACAAGCAATTTTATCATTTCGGTATCAAGTTATCAATACGATTGAAAAGGTTCCACCCTGAAAATTAAATCACTTTTCCATCCTCCTCGTTTCGCCGTTGCTACGTCATTCTTCGGCGTTCCGCGAGAGAGCTCGAGCCGGATGAACCCGAAGGGGGTTTGAGTCCGACGGAGGTCGTCGTCAGATTCGAGCTCGTCCTCACGCGGGCCGGACGACTGCATTACGGTGTGGTGCATTCAATAAAAATTGTCCTCCATTGCTGTGTGAAACCTAGCAAAATGCCAAAGGCAGCGAATCTGAAATGGCCGTCTGCATTTAGAACGAACAAATCAATGTTTATCACTTCAAAGAATGGAATAAATCACATGGAGTGCGAATGTTGAAATGCATCCGGCCAGCACGTGTGGTCAAGAACCACATGACTTACAAAGGTGGTGTAAAAAAAAAAAAGAAGGAAATAAAGGGAAGAATATATTAATCAAAACCTGCACACTTTCCCAACAACAATGCTCAATATTTACAGCTTCTGTTGGAGACTCATTTACATTAACATGGCAGAAATAGGAAAGAAGATTTAAGGCCCAGTTGCAGTGGCAAAGACCAAAATGCGAGACGGATCCACCAGGCCTCGAGCTGCAGACGCTCGGTGGCGGCACTGAGGTGGCGAATGCACGGAGCCGGCATCTCCGTGGTGCTTTTTGGCAGTTTATTTGATGAACTTGCAGAAAGCGTAGAAGACGTTCAAATAATCAAAATTCGTCAGTTTGGGGTTCGGCTCTGCCATTTTGTTTGGCGACGTGCTCGATTACATCCACATCCTGATAATGTCCATGATTACATCCACATCCTGATAATGTCCATGATTACATCCACATCCTTATCAAATGGTTCACACTACCCTGAAGTTGTTAGGAAGGTGGACGCCTTGCAGAAGAAAATGAAACCAAGATACAAGTGACAAAATAAAATCACGCATTACTTCCCATCCTTCACTGACCACCCCCTCCCCGCCCCCGAGGCACAGATGACACAGGTGACATCCTTCCGAGTTCCTTCACCAGTCAATCAGGCTGGCCTTTGCCCTCTCGGACATTCTTCTCAGCCTGCCTCGACTTGACATTCCCAGGCTGATCTCTTCATTGGCGAGAACATCGTCATGCTCGTGCAACTCGTCACTGTCGCTGTCCTCGTTAACCTCAGAAACGTGCTCAATGGACTCGATAACCGTGTGCTCCAGATCGGAGTCTTCGGAATCTGCGTAATGCACCGTACGTCTACCTTGGTTGCGTGTTCGCACACCGGACGAGCATTTTTTATCGCTTACGTACCTCTGACGCTTTGTTGCTCTTTTCTGACTGTGTCCCCCTCCACCAGATGAGGGTTCAGATTTCTTTGTGGCTGCTCTCGACCTTTTGGCAACCTTAGTTTTGGTTCGCAAGGAGCAGCCACTGCGGGTTCGACGGCCAATCGGTGCATCTGATGCGGATCCGGATAGTGATGCAATATCGGATGAAGCATCATCTGAAGCAGATATTTTAGCGTTACTGCCGTTCTCGTCGTAGTCTTCATCTGAAGTTTGCGCAGTGGAATGAACAGCAATTGTGGTGGCATCTGCTTCATCGAGGATGGCTCCATCTCCGGAATCAAAATCTTCACTTTCTACCTCGTCGCACATGCTCTGGTCTTTCACCTCCGATGAGCTTGAATGGTCTGAGCCTGCCGAACCCTCTGAAGCACTTGGAAAACGTCGTTTTAGTGTTCGGCGTGTTGGCCGAGCACCGTGCCCATTTACATGAGATTCCACCGTACCTTCACCTGTTGGGACAGAGCAAGAAGTTTATACATGGTGAAACGGACAAACGTCGAGCCACGGGCGTTTCACGACACCAAGACGACAATAAATATTGTCTGAAAACAAAAGATGAGGATCAACCGAGGCGAAGTTTTGTGAAAAGCTGAGGCCCACGTTGAGGTGTTCGAGGGGTTGAGTCAGGCTCGGAGCGCTGTGGACTCGTTTCTGGTGATTGGGAGCTGGAGGCAGTACACTGGTCTGGTGACGGACTCGACTGCAGCACGCTATTTCTTGCAACGTCTAGTGCAAAGAAAATTGTGGTTCCTTTAAAATGAGGGTTGTAACAACTGGATGATGATCAAACAATGGCCAGAATTTTGATCTTGAAAGATGCCTTTGCTTAAGTAAAAAAAAACAAAAAAAAACAGACCATCGTGAGTCCAGTTGATACTTTCTTAATATCAAAAAAAAAACAAAAAAAAAACAAAAAAAAAAACAAGGAGCTGATTGATACTCCAGGTCCGCTGCCTTTGGGGTGGTATGAGGAATAGATATGAAAGTGTAATATGAAAGATAAATCTTGAACGGTTTTAGAAACATCGCGTATCCTAACCAAGTTACCGAGATGGTTGCGACGGCGCCATGGTTGATGTCACGTGCCATGTAATGGGGTGGTTTTCTCGAATTGCCTCGATCATGCTGCAAAACCAGAGCCGTTCACTACCCCTTTAAACTCACGGTCATGTAATGGAGCGGTTCATCCCCGTTCCAGTGTAAACCAGAGCATTCACTACCCCCCTTATGTTTTCTGTGCATTTCTTTACTTGGTGGATAGTGGACTCAACACCGCAGCGTCTGCCCAAAAGACCTCGCCTGGTACTCTCTGTTGTGTGCTCGTGGCCATTTTGATCAGATTACATTTCCTGTATTAAGTGGGTTTTCGTTACATCGGATCACGAATGTACTTTATTTATTTATTTTGTTTTTTTTCGCCCGTTTCCGTGTCGGTCATGTTTTGTGCCAGGATTCTCCGTTCTCATCATTCCCGTGCCTCCTTGTAATAAACATTGCAGATTTCACATGTGAGAAACCATTTTGGTGTGGCTTTAATGGCAAATCCCCAGGAGAGGTTAAAATTGGTAATGGCCACGACAAAGAGATCAACGAAATTAACAATTCCAACCACCCGCTCCAGCAGAGGTCAGTCGTCATAAACAAATGAGTTTGAAAATATTGATTTTATTTGCATTAATAACAATCAAGTCCCTGTGCATGTCACACTTTTCTCGTCCCCAGTCCTCCTGCCCCCCCTACCCCCCCTGAAAAAACCGAGTTGAGAGCCTGATGGATTGATTGAATGTAGTACAAGCGTGATGGTCCAAATGGCCTCCTCTGTCAAACCTTCTTGTTAAGATTTATCGGTCTCTTATCGATGTGCTCACAAACCATCGTGACCAACAGACCGTCAGGTTTTCCAGCAGAATCGAGTCTTTACTTCATGTAATGTAAAGACGGCGCTTCGGTATTTTCCGTGAAGTTCATAGGAGGGAACGGCGATGAGAAAATCCAACAATGGACGCTATTGGGTGGTTGCTAGACTACCCTTATTCTCAGTTTTTCCGTCTGTCTGTTGGCTGGTCGCTAGAGTACCCTTATTTTCACTTTTTCCGTCTGTCTGTATGTTTGTATGTAATGGACAGCTCTGGAGGCTAGAGGAGTCAACCGATTTTGATGAAACTTGACAGGTGGGTTCACACCAGGATCTAGTTCTATGCTTTTTGAGCACCGTTGCTATGGACCCCACCGTTGAAATTTTTGAAAAATCCTAAAAAATCAATTTTTTCAAAAATCAAAAATCGGCTTCCAAGCTTTTTGGCTCACACACACAAAAAAAAATATTTTCACGAAAAAAATAAGTGATCACTATATTCGTTATTGTTGTGTCTGTCTGTCTGTCTGTCTGTCTGTCCCGAGCATAGCTCCGTGGGTTTTGATCCAATCCTGATAAAACTTTGGTGGGAGGTTTATATCATGATCTAGTTGTGTTTTCCTGAGAATGGGCGTGCTGCACCCATTATGGGCAGAGCCACGCCCAAAAAACATGTGTTTTTAGGGGGCATCCGATTTCAATTTGCATCTTCTCCGAGGGGATTTGTCGAATCATGCAGGGGTTTCGGTATTTGGTTAGCCCAGTGGCACCTGCATAGCCCCACGGAGCTCGATTTTTCATTTTCGTCCCAAGGTCAAGGTCACAAGGTCACGCACGAACTTAGAAAATTGCGAATTTTGACATAAAAATTATCTTCTCCGAGGGGTTTGTCGAATCTGGCTGGGGTTTCGGTATTTGGTTAGCCCAATGGCACCTGCATAGCCCCACGGAGCTCGATTTTTCATTTTCGTTCCAACGTCAAGGTCACAAGGTCACGAACTTAGAAAATTGCGAATTTTGACATAAAAATCATACGACCGCCCAAACTTTGAGAGCTCGGATGACAATATTTTTTATGCATAATCTTGAGGTCATTCCCCACCTAAAGTCTTGAAACCATTTTGCTCTATCTCGAACACCTTGCCCGTGGCGCCCCCTTCAAGTTTGTTTTTACACTGATTTCATCAAAGTATGGATAATCCGAGGAGTGCGAAATGCCACAGAGCCTATATGACGTTATATTGTTCCTGGAATGTTCCAGAGGAAGTTTTGCACCAAAGGTCATAATCCTTGACCTTTGACCTTTAAAGTTCACAAAGGTCAAATTTTCAAAGTTGTGGGAATCGAACCGGGTTTTCGACCTTCTTTGACAAACTAACTCCAATAAGCTATAGCACCTATCCTGTTTCCTTATTTTAATGTCCACAACATTGTTTTGTGACCTTTAAAGGTTATGCAAAGGTCAAATTTTGAAAGTTGTTCAACGAAACCGGGTTTTTGACATTTTGCAGCTTATAACCTGTCACTCGTACCACATCATGTTGATAATTTTTATAACTTGGTCAAACATTATCATTGTCTCATCCTTGACTTCTGAAATAATCTACATCGTCAAATACCGCTCGTGAACCATCGTCGTCTTCAGACTTGTATGTGCACTATAATCAACCTCTTTGTCAAAAAATTTTCAGCCCGATCCGTCAAAAACTGTATGACTAGTATGCAATTATGTAGCGACCACCCATGTCGCCTACCGGCTTGTTTCTGTATTTACCGACAGACAGACGCTCTCCTGCCTGGTGGATATCGAATCATGGTAACGCGCTTGTAAGCTTTTGCACCCGGATAACTTCTACAAAACTACCTCATAAAAAAAAAAAATACCATGGGAGAAGTAATTCACATAATCGTGGTGATGATGCGTCAGCATCCATTACACCCCGATGGAAGAAATGGGTTAAGAAGCGAATCAGCATATCGGAATAGCACCTCAATTCCCTATAATCGCGGCATATTTATCTGATGACGAACACACGGAAACCCCCCCTGTGTGAATCGTTCCAAAAACAGCATTTCTGTAAAATACAGGAGTTTCACCCATGTAATCAGATTGAGATAATGTCATGAGGAATGGATATCTGCAATATGAAAGCAAAACGTTCAACGGTTTTTGAAATATGGCGCAAACAAAAGTACATGGACGGATGATCGGTCGGTTGAACGGAGCTCATGCTAACGTCTCCAGTCTCCGACCTTGTCGGAGGGGTGGGGGAACGGAAAAACAAACAAACAAGAGGATCATACGATCCACTGTTCTGAGAAATAAACATCAAGCAAGCTTTAGCCCTTGTGCTCTGCAGGTGATTTCCCTACACCTCCAGCTCACCTTCAAATGCCTACGTTACCCCTTCGACAGGTCGACTGTCCTCGCAAAACTCCCCACCCAACTTTGTTCCCCTGTTGATGCCATTGCGTTGCAATTCCTTGCAAACTATCTTACGATGCAACCTTGGGTTACTGCCATCACTTTCCTCATCCGCCATCGAGTGTCAGGGATCCTTTATCGAATCAACGGTTAGCAAACGGGATGCCAACAACGTGCAAAGTAACACCCTGACTGCACGATTCGTTGGTTTGCGAAATCAATCCCAAAAGTTCGGAGTTTTTCAAGGGAATAATATCAGCAACAGAGATGAGGACTAAGTTCAGAGATAGTCAGCGAATGCATCGATTATGGTGAAGATGTGATATCTTTTGTTTGAGAAACCTGCAATTCTTCTCAACGAAATGGAAATGTGCAATGAATGCCAGCGATCCTCAAAGTGTGACAGTGGCTGGACAAACGTCAAACCTCGTCTGGCAACGCATTCTAGATTAATTAATTGGTTGGAAGAAAAATATTTTTGGACACGCGTACGTGTCGGTGAGACAAACATATTTCACCTGTCACTCCCGATCCCCTTCCACGGCCTGCTCGTCCTCCGTTAAATGATCCATTGGTTGAAGGCGCGTGCTCTCCGGCCTCTCTGCCACGGCCGTTGGCTATCCCTCTGCTGGAGCCGAGTCGTGATGGAAACTGCGAAGGAAACTCCGCGGTTCGCATTTGGTGGCGCAGAGACCTGCGCTTGACCTCCGCCCTGGAGAGAACACTCATTGCTCAACATGCAGGGCACGTGCAACCTCTACCAACAAATCCTACATGTGTTACTCAATAGACATGAAATCGTGCTTCGCCAACTTTGTTCGCTGTCGGAGCAAATGTTTTCACCTGAACTTTGAATATGTGGAGCAAACCTTTTGGCAACACAAAGAAAAAGAAAGGAAAAAAAAAAACAAAAGAAGTTAAGTTAGGTTCATCTGGAGCACCGAAGTGTAGTTTGCCTCAGATGATGAACGACCGGGTAAGTACAAGCTGTTCGTCCTCACCCCGAGGCAGGGCTGCTGTTTGGAGACGGGGACTGCGAGGGCTTCCGTCGAGTTCCCCTTCGAAGCCGGCCACGTGCCCGTTGTGAGGATTTGTAATCTGAGATTATAGCACGGATGTGCTCCTCAAATAAAGCTGAGAGACGCAATGTCATGCTGTAGATCTGCAGGGATGACAGCGCAACCTCAATACCAGCGTGAGATTTCAACATAACCTCCACATTGCAACAACACCATCACTTATTAATTAATTTATTAATTTTACAATGACCAAAGTCTACTGGAAGAGCTTGGACGCAAATCACCTGCAGGACAAAGATGCAAGTCGACACCAGTGTACCTTTTCATTAAATGTAAGGACATGAGTAGACAATAGAGAAACATAGCACATGGGATTTGAACTTGGGTCCCGAGCATCATGAAGCAGGGGTTCAGATACCAACGTTAAAAAAGGCCAACCCAGGTGTGCGGATTTTTCACCAGGTTGAAGTTCAATGGCCTTTTCTGTTTACAAATAATTTTATGTCTATCCTTATCCCTGAAGCTAAACGTGCTGTTGTGGTGTATGTTCTGGATATTATTGCTCTGCGACTGCACCACTGCCAGAACTGTTCATATTGTAACGGTGGACCATGGGTGGACACGTGGTAAAAAAATTTTTACCCAGACGGTGACCAATTCAGCAATGGATGGTCCTCAGAGGCTGTCCGCCGTGAAAGCCGAACAGATGTTTACTTTGTTTCAGACGTAGAGAAACTAACGAGATCTGTTGCCGACAGCCGGTTCACCCGTCTAAAGGACGGTGGCCGATTGATGACCCGGGGGTGAACCACTGCATTTTAAAACCTCTTAACGAGGACTTTTCGTGCCAATTTATAAAGCGCGTGGTCTGACCCATGTCGATTACTGTTCCCAACTTGAACCGCACACCAGACCAACACGCCAGTGAGAAAAAAAAAAACAGGATTTATTCGGGAAACGATTGAGGGGGAAGAGCCACAAGCACACTTAATGCAACTGGGAATTCTCTTTTTTATAAACGATATCCCCACGAGACTTTGATGGCTGATGCAAAATAACTATGGCCCAATCACTCACACGCACGAAAGACAGGGATAGAGTTCACAACACTGAAAGAACTTGGTCCTCAGTCGATGTTTGTGTGGGGTGGTGATGGCTGGTGATGACTGTCTCAAGGAGAAAGAGATGACAGGTTCGATTTTGCCTGGACTCATAGCTCCCGGCTCATGCACATGCGAGCTTCTCCCTGCATGACGTCTGGACTGCCTTCTCAAAGTCTGTTCTTCCACCTCTCTCTTGCTTTCAGTCCTTTCCATCGTCCAGCTAACATGATCTAACTCCAGCATGCTGGACTCCGTAGGGCTAAAACTGCGCTGTTGACTCTAGCCGGTGCAGCTCTCGACTTGATTGCCGAACCGTCTAAGCTCCACTCTCAACTGTCCATTTTCCTCTAGCCCTCGGCCTTTTATTACCTCTGACTATGTGTCGCTGTTCACTCATTGGCACGTCACCCAGCTTCTCGCTGCTTCCGAGATTCCTGGCGGCTCTGAGCAGCTTTCAGTCCTTGAGACCGCCAGTCTTGGCACGGCTCTTACCTTTTGCAAGATCCTGCTTTTCGCCTTCCTTGAGGGGGTGACTTGTGGAATCTGGTGACTTGCGGAATCTGGTGGCTTGCGGAGCTGGTAAAGCAATTTATGAAGCAAACACTGACAGATTATGAAGGGAACAATTTAAAGGGTTAATGGGGGAGGAATGATGGGGTGATCCATAGCTTGATTGCATAAAGAATCGTATGGTCCGTATGTCCACGTAGATGAGATTACTCTTGTAATAGGGAAAATGTAAGAGCAAGTCATCTTGTAGAACGTGCACCGAGGAGGCCGTGGCTGTTAACTTTAAGACGGTATTGAGTAGTGTAAAATCTCCAGTTTTTGAGCGAGGCCGGGTGAGGACTTGGACACAAAGGCATAATTTGAAAGTGCATTGCGCTTTAGGCGGAAACAACATGGACTGTTTGGTCGGCGCGCCTCAGGCCATTGTGGAGAGGTCGGCTACAGAGCTTTGAGAGGGGGCGCAACCTTTTTCATTGGGGCCACCTCGTGGGGTGGGAAGGCCTGGAATATGGCATATGGCATGCCCACAGCTGCGGATAGCCAATGATAGGGACCTGCCATGCATGAAGGCAGTCCCAAAGGTTACGAAGCCCCTAGCCATGCTGCGCATGGCAGTTGTAGTTGGAGTGGACACCCAGTGTGGTAGTTAGAGTTGGAGGGGCCAGGCCTTTCAGGAGGCAGCATCCCTCTCCGTCGCCATGCCTGTCCTCGTCGTCATCCTTCAGCCCTGTACCACGTCGGCCCAGTGCAGTGCCAGACCCGTGCAACACCACTTTATACAGGCTTTACCAGACCCAAAACTAGCTTGTTCCCCATTGTTGTGCGAGTCCGAATATTATTTTTGGTGCCATAGTAGGTTATTTCTCTCCTTGTACGTAAGTTTGCATGTATCCTCATCCATACTTGTGTCTGTCGACTGCTTGGTTGGTCTGTTTTATTGATAGCATCTTGTCTGCCCTGATTGCTGTATTTCTTTTAATGAACCTCATTTTAACTACAAGAGACGTTTTCCCGCCTTCTGCCTCCCGTGTGTTGCACTGCTAAGTTTGACCTCTGATTGGAGCGATCCTTGGGGTTTTGTAAATAGTAAAGGACAGTTAATCGAACACAGTGTGAATTTGGTAAGTTCGGTGATCTTAAGGAGAGTTGCAAAAGCTCCTGGCGCGACGGGTCACATTAGTCAGACCTCTCGACACGACAGCATTCTATAAATCACATCTTCGGGGTATCCTACTATTAATTTGCAATTGGCCACTGGCTTTGACACCAATACAAATTTTTATTACGACTCGAGGCATGCAAAAGCTACGTATATCGAACAAACAGTTTCAAATGGAGCACCTCGCCACATTAGAGCATTTAAATTGCATCAGATGTGGCAATAAATGCGAACTGTCGCTCCCAGATCGCCGGCCCAATGATAGAAGATGCCATTTGTCTTTTTGCCGTCTCCATTCCCACCTCATCTGGAATCCTGTGTGGGCACGGGCAACTTGCTAGTTTTATAAATTACATCTTCCAGTTTAGTTCATTCGAGCATTTCTCCGACCTAAAGAAAAAGAGAGACCACACCAATGCTCCTTATATAAATGGCCTGCACCAGCAACTGCTATTTACCCGGGATTTCTTATTGGGCGTGTAGGCCTTCGCATTGCTGAAGATCAGGCGAACATCCTTGCAGAGGTCCATGGGATCCATGTAGATGCCGGTCTCCAGTTTTTCCCGTGCAGTGCCAAAGTCCATCGGAGCGGATATGATGTTGTGATAGTCCTTCGGTTGGGGGAGATGGAAGAGAAAATGAAAACAAAATGTTGGTGGAGGTTACGAGATTAATTTTGATGTGAAGGAGGTGTGGGTGGTGCACGGATCACTCGTGAAGAAAGAAGAAGAGATGGGAAATATAAAATGTGGACACGAGAGATGTGGAAAGATGGGAAACTTTGAAGTGGGTCTTGTGAACATAATGAGCATCAAAACCTATCACAGCAGAGTGAAGGCAGCTGCAAAAGAGGAGCTAAAATAAGGGGCGTTCATGTCTCCCATTTTAGTCATCAGGACGTTCCAAGCGAAGCTTTGGAGCAAGAGCAAGTGCTGAACGAAACGCGGGCACCGAGGACACCGCGCCTTACGGGATAGTCGAGGGGGTCGACCGGTTGCCGAAAAGGTTCTGAGTCTTCTCGCTGAATGATGCGATACAGCAGGTCATTGCAGTGGTCGATCCAGGCATTTGGAGGACAGCGAAGCTCACGCACCGCACGGCGACGCAGGTGCCGCTAAACGTCCATCGGCAGTGGAGGGGGAGGACAACGAAGAAGGGGTTTAAGAACGGTGGGTGAGCAATGATAAAATGCAGGGGGGGGGGTGAAAAACAATAAATAAACGTGCACCTTTAATTAACATATTACATTGTGGACATTTACACGTCCACATTCAGTCCTAAAGATGGACTTCACACGGCTGCCTGGTCTCCAGTCCAGAAACAAACTGCAGCACGGTAATGGAGTGCAACATGGAGTGGAGAACCAACAGTCTCTTTTAACCAAACACGATAAATCACAAGGATTACAAGATCAAAGTGCGGGTTATTGGATGGCACAATTGCTGCCCGGTCGCCGTGGTCTCCTTACCCGCGGTTTGCTCGAGGATGGACCAGGTTGATCAACATCTTTTTCCTCATTCTGGAAGAAAGTAAAAGCAAAGTTATTCATAAAACCGTAGTTGAAAACACCACATTGCACCTGTTTCTTTTCTTGCTTGCATCGTGTCATAATCTCCACGTGAGGCAGGTGCAGATCTCACCTCGGACTCGTCCTCAGACTCTTCCCGTTGTTTGGAACCATGCAGTGCCAGGATGTCGGTGAAGCTTTCATCCCTGGGAGGTGCAGGTGACAGACTACCTCAATCAACATTAACCGATTCGTCGTCCTATTTGGTCTCGAGTGGAACATACTGTTGATGGTACATGGAATTGCAGAGCAAATGTTCTCCATGTACGAGCACCAACCCAAACAGCTCAAATCACCGATTATCCCCAAAATCTGAGTCATACCAAAGACTGTATGACGTCGCTGGTACCCAGTGTCCCGTGAAATGACGGCACGTCCTCCAAGCTCAGTGGCTGTTTTTGTCTCGTCTAACAGTCCTGTGTGGTGTCTCGTGTATTCATCCGTATTTCCATGTGTGTGAGATGTGTGTGGCTGCTCCACCACGAGCCTTCGATGCCGTTAACAGCAACATCAACAACAACAACAAAAAAAATCTTTGACACAAACTCAAGAAGGACAAAACAGAGATAGTCATGGTGATGGATGGACAACGTGTGCATCATCTTTATTAACCACCCATGGACTTACTTGATGAACCGAAGCAGCAAATCGGTCACTTTCTTGGCAGATTTTACGATAGGACTGTCAGGTTTGTTGAATGTGCGGGCATTGTGTTCGATGTATCTGACTTCCCACATCAACGCCGATATCCTCCTGGAAACAACAAGCAACGCTCTTTGAGCTCGAGTCAAACTCCAAGCACGTTGACCAGGCGATGTGTGTCCATTGGCCACACAAGTCTTATCAAGAACGACCATAGATAGTCATGCTCGAGACGACACAGAAAAAGGAAGTTTCATCGGGTCCTCGGAGGGTACGACAGAGAGCTGGGGTGGGGTGGGGGGGACAGAGAGCTGGGGTGGGGGGGGCAGAACTGGGGTTGGGGGGAGGACAGAAAGCTGGGGTGGGGGGCAGAGAGCTGGGGTGGGGGGGGACAGAGAGCTGGGGTTGGGGGGGGGACAGAGAGCTGGGGTTGGGGGAGGACAGAGCTGGGGTGGGGGGCAGTAATTTTAGTCTTTAGACCCCTTAAGAGCTTATACACCAATTATGACCCAAAAGACCCTTTAGACCCCAAATGATATTAGAATGTACCTTTACACCTTTAGACCCTTTCGACTATTAGACCCCTAAAGACCATTAAAGCCCCTTGAGACACCTTAGACCCTCAAACCCATGAGACTGCTTAGACCTGTTGATTCTTTAAAACCCTTAGACCTTGAAAGACCATTTAGACATTTACACCCTTCAGACCATTTTTAGAGCCTGACTACTCTTAGAGTGAACCCTTTAGACACCTTAGATCCCATAGACCCTTTAGAACTTTAGACCCCTTATGACCCTTTATGGTCTATATGTGTTTCAGGGTCCTTTCACTGGACAAAAACTAAAGGAACGTTTTTCATCAATTCAGGAGCAGCTCATCATAAATAGTTTTCACTGCGTGAACACAATCAGGCCTTTCAGCCTCCACGGCCCATAATTTCCCATCAAATCAAATCGAAACTAAACTTTATGCCCTAACGCACCCCCATTATGACCGCTCTCATCGGGAGACACGCCTGTCCCACTTGGGACGATTCATTTTATATTGTTACATTTGTGGAGGGGCTAGATATGACCATAGAGCAGATAGGAATGTATAGAATTGCATGGTCCGTGTGCGAGTCGTTAGCCATCTCGATGTATAAGTAGGGAAACGTCAGCTTAAGAATTGTCTTGTTTGCATGTACACCATACAGGAGATTGTGGTGGTAATAATTAGTTAGGGATTATGGTTAAGGAAATTGTGCGTATGACCTCTATGTCAACCTCTAGAGGGGGGGGGTGCTGGGCATGAAAGAAGGGGGGGGGGAGCTATGAACGCCTCCCGAGGGGTGGAGTGATGGATCGCCTGGGAGGGGTGGAGCGTTGCCCCAAGTGGGGGAGGGGCGGAGTTATAGACGCCTCCCAAAGGGGCGGAGCGTGGCCCCGAGAGAAGAGGGAGGATCCTAATCGGCAGTTGGGAGTCTGAGGAGAGGATGATGGGAGGAAAAAGGCAGTTGGTTGAGAGAGAACGATCAAGAGGGTGTGCGAGTCTGAGGCGAATACAATAGTGGGAGGAAAAGGAGTCTTGAGAAGGTCGTCCTGCTCGTCTTCGTCCTGTGCCTGCTGCCCATATCGTCATTCCCGCCTTGCCCCGTTTCGTTGACTTACCCGTGTGCTCAGTCTCATCGTCCTGCTCCTCGTCCCCGCTGCCCCAGAGCCGAGTACCCCGGTTTTGTCCCCTTCCCGTCTGAGACTGAATCCGGAGTGAGGCACCTTCGTCTCTTTAGATTTATTTTACCTTATTGGACATAATTATTTATTATTGAATTTGTGTCCCATTTTCTTCCCTATCCCAACCCGGCAACATCTCCTCCAATCATCCCTGGTTCTTTTTATTATTGTGGTTTGGGAAATAAACCGGTTGGGTTTAAAAACTTTAAGGTTTCTCGTGTCTCTCCTCACGACCCGCGCTCGCTGTCCACCATTAATTTGGAACGTTATCCTCAGTTGAGCCGCTCGGGACATCGCAGGACTTTAACCTCCCACCGCGACGAGCTCGACGTTAGTTGAGCCATCGATGCTACAATATTCTTAAGGGAATTATTGTAATACACATCAATTAAATATATACTCTCATAGCACCGCATCCCCCACCCTCCCCTCCATCACTGCACACTCCCCCCACCATATCCCCCTCCCACCCCCATCACAGTTTTCATAATACTAGATTAAGAGACAGCCATAGATAGTTAACACCAATCCATGTCACTCCTCTTGGCCCTCTTGCCTGTAGAAATTGCTCTGTAATCTCTGGCGGATGCTGCTCAGATCAGTTGGATAAGCCACGACTGTGCAGTACAGCGGGTACTCAGCAAGATCTACTGGGTTGCTGAAAGGTGCCGCGATATCTGAAAAACAAAACATTTACACGTCGACCTATGATCAGAGACACTTCCACAGAATCACAATGTTACATTTTCTCGAACACCATGGACACAATCCCGTTCAGAGACTCCGCTTATGCAGAGATGTGGATCCTTACCGAGAGTGCTCAGCTGATCGATGGCGGACGAGATGCGATCTCTCTCTTCTTCACGCGTCGTGCTGCCCCACTCACCCTCCGTTGGCAGGTACAGCAAGGCTGCTCTGCCCGTCGGGCTCAGTGGTACACACTCCCCACGTGGGTGAGGAGGCATCGCTGGTGCGAGGATATCGTGGTGAGGTTAATTGGATGGGGGGGGGAGGGTGGTTGAAATGATTGGCTATCATCATGACTTTGGTGCAAATCTGTACAAACAGCCAATCAGGAACCCGTTTACGTCACGTAAAGAAATGTGGAAAACTTACCATTGTCTGTGACTGGTTCCATGTCCCAGGGACTCATACGCTCAGTCTCCTCATTGTCCCATCTGTCACCACAGAAGATCATTAACACGTGAACCACCAATCAATAGATCTCATGGTGCTATGAAATGTGCACAACATCATGTGACTGCGTGAACAAAGAAGAATAGCTTTTTCAGGCTGGTATCAGTCTGCATCAGTCGGCAGTTAAACCTCGTGTTGGCTTAGTGGTTAGGGTGGCTGGCATAGGATCTTGGGGTCCTGAGTTCGAACACCTTTGGCTGCTGAATTAACATCAGGTGGGGTTGACTTAGCCTGTCATCCTTTCAAGGTCGGCAAAAAGTGTACCAGTGTACTGGTAGAGGGGCACAGCATCAGCGGCACAGCCACGCCTCCAAGAAATGATACCTAACCCAGCAGCCAAGCTGCCATATGCAAGAACAGAACAGTGGGTACTGAAACAACCGGTTTTATCAACTGAAAACTGACAAAGACATGCTAACCACCATGGGAGGTGAAGACATGCTACCACCATGGGAGGTGAAGACATGCTACCACCATGGAAGGTGAAGACATGCTACCACCATGGGAGGTGAAGACATGCTACCACCATGGGAGGTGAAGACATGCTACCACCATGGGAGGTGAAGACATGCTAACCACCATGGGAGGTGAAGACATGCTAACCACCGTGGGAGGTGAAGACATGCTAACCACCGTGGGAGGTGAAGACATGCTAACCACCGTGGGAGGTGAAGACATGCTAATCACCGTGGGAGGTGAAAACATGCTTAACCACCGTGGGAGGTGAAGGCATGCTTAACCACCGTGGGAGGTGAAGGCATGCCTAACCACAATGGGAGGTGAAGACATGCTACCACCATGGGAGGTGAAGACATGCTAAACACCATGGGAGGTGAAGACATGCTAAACACCATGGGAGGTGAAGACATGCTAACCACCATGGGAGATGAAGACATGCTAACCACCATGGGAAATGAAGACATGCTAATCACTGTGGGAGGGGAAGACATGCTAACCACTATGGGAGGTGAAGACATGCTAACCACTATGGGAGGGGAAGACATGCTCACCACCATGGGAGGGGAAGGCATGCTCACCACCATGGGAGGTGAAGACATGCTAACCACTGTGGGAGGGGAAGGCATGCTAACCACCATGGGAGGGGAAGGCATGCTTAACCACCGTGGGAGGTGAAGGCATGCTTAACCACAATGGGAGGTGAAGACATGCTACCACCATGGGAGGTGAAGGCATGCTTAACCACCGTGGGAGGTGAAGGCATGCTTAACCACAATGGGAGGTGAAGACATGCTACCACCATGGGAGGTGAAGACATGCTAAACACCATGGGAGGTGAAGACATGCTAACCACCGTGGGAGGTGAAGACATGCTAATCACCGTGGGAGGTGAAAACATGCTTAACCACCGTGGGAGGTGAAGGCATGCTTAACCACCGTGGGAGGTGAAGGCATGCCTAACCACAATGGGAGGTGAAGACATGCTACCACCATGGGAGGTGAAGACATGCTAAACACCATGGGAAATGAAGACATGCTAATCACTGTGGGAGGGGAAGACATGCTAACCACTATGGGAGGGGAAGGCATGCTAACCACTATGGGAGGTGAAGACATGCTAACCACTATGGGAGGGGAAGGCATGCTCACCACCATGGGAGGTGAAGACATGCTAACCACTGTGGGAGGGGAAGGCATGCTAACCACCATGGGAGGGGAAGGCATGCTTAACCACCGTGGGAGGTGAAGGCATGCTTAACCACAATGGGAGGTGAAGGCATGCTTAACCACCGTGGGAGGTGAAGGCATGCTTAACCACAATGGGAGGTGAAGACATGCTACCACCATGGGAGGTGAAGGCATGCTTAACCACCGTGGGAGGTGAAGGCATGCTTAACCACAATGGGAGGTGAAGACATGCTAAACACCATGGGAGGTGAAGACATGCTAAACACCATGGGAGGTGAAGACATGCTAAACACCATGGGAGATGAAGACATGCTAATCACTGTGGGAGGTGAAGACATGCTAATCACTGTGGGAGGTGAAGACATGCTAACCACTATGGGAGGTGAAGACATGCTAACCACTATGGGAGGGGAAGACATGCTCACCACCATGGGAGGTGAAGACATGCTAACCACTGTGGGAGGGGAAGGCATGCTAACCACCATGGGAGGGGAAACCTTGTTACAGTTTTGCTTGCAGTTGGCACAACCAGCAGATGGTCCATCTCAATCCTAATCGTTCCCTATGGAAGTTCACGGATTAGGACAGTGTGGCGTCATAAATGAAGAACTTACTGTACGACGTAGCACTGGAAAGGGCTGTCGGAATACTGATGCTGCAAAGGTTCTTGTCTCAGTACAACACCATACCACCAGGCATCATCAATAATGGCCCGGAAACGATCACCTGATCGCAATCGCAGAGATAAAATGAGGGAGGCATCACATATTGCACTGGATATGGACAAGACCACGACACTCACATTCCCTTTGGACACAAGGACAAAAAGGCCAAAGAAAAGTCAATTTAACTGTTCACATCAGTCACAGATTCAAACTAGAAGGGCACTCGGTGGAGCGTATACCGACGCCATGTAATGCCTGATCCATGAGAACATATCGGGCCCAATACATTTTTGAAATATCAAACGATATATCGGTTTTGGCCCCATCTCTCAATGGTGAAGAATCACTTTAAAAAATTCTCAGATCCAGATCCGGATTCGGATCTTCACCAAAATAGAATCAATTCTTCCTAGTCACACACTCAACATGTCCACCAGGTTTTGTCCGAATATGTCCAAATTTTTTTTGAGATACCCTGCACACAGACAGACAAACAAACAAACAAAGACAGACAGACGGGTGAAAAACATAACCTCCTTCACCTTTGGTGGCGGAAGCAATTAGGACTTTTCTCAATTTTTATTCAATTCAAGTTTTGTTTCTCCCTCGAAGCAAGTGCCGCACCTGAACTCCACTGCCTCGAGCGCGTCTCAGTGTAGATTTGCCGTAAAACCAAGAAGTCAATGACGTCAGGCATGTCGTGGTACCTAGACCGAAGAATCGGCAGAGACCGTTAGTAACTGAACAGTGGAAATCAGAGAAAGCCAGTGATTGGGTGAAAGGGGTTGATTCGAAGGACAAATAGCGACAGAGTTGTTTGAAATATTTTCTTTCCGAAAAACAACAGCAGCTGCACTGCCCCCCCCCCCCCTTCCTGATATACTGCACATGCCCCCTCTCTCCTATCTCCGACTGAACTACTTTCCCTCCTTTCACAGTTCTCCCACATTCCCCTACATCTATCTCTCTCTCTCTCTCTCTCCCCCTCCCACCATACCCGCACACCCACTCATACATGATAAAAAATATCGTCTCATAAACATTTGGTAAGGAACACAAAATAACCCTTCGCCTCCCTAGCGTCGATCACTTCGCCAGGTATTTGTAAATGGTACAAATCCACTGTGCAATGAGTGTGTCATGCCACTAAAAGGGACGCCATGAACCGAGTGCTTGCCGAGCCTCACTTGATGGAGAATGCCCTATTGGTGAGTGCGTTTGTCTCCGAATCAAGGAACACGAGCTTGAGGCAGCACAGTGTGGGGGGCCCAAGCTCGTACTTTATCCCAACTATCTTCATGAGCTCTTGTTCCTAGAGAGAGGAGAAGGGGGGGCAGGAAGGGGTGGGCAGGGAGGAGGGGGGGGTCATTTCAAACATTAAAAGAAATGAGCTGATGGATAGCTTTCCACGTGAGAAAATGGTGTTTAAAACACGGAAGAGAATCAAACATCTCAGGATTATTTACCCAAAATAAACTCGACAAACATAACGGTTAAAAAACGAACAAACACACAAAAGAAAATCCACAAAATGGACAGGAAGACGATTACAAATCGCCTTTCATCCCATGAGACACAACGTAATCATTCGTTTTTCATTTGAATGGAAATATTTCAACTTGAACAAGACTTACAAAGGTTTGACGATCCATTGTAACATTTTCTCTTTGCACAAAATTGGGAAACAATTTATTTAATGTCGGTTGTTCATCAGGTTGGTTCAAAATCCACAGCTTGGTTGGTATTACATCCCAAGTACCATTACCATGGTAACATACCACATGGGAGAAGCAGCTGCACATTGTTATTGCCACCGTATTACACGCACATCGATAAGGGGACCCGTGCACGCACGTGTATACGCGCACGCACGCACGCACGCACGCACGCACGCACACACACACACACACACACACACACACACACACACACACACACACACACACACACACACACACACACACACACACACACACAGCTGGATCCAGCATACCCTCAGCAGTTGCTTCACCCAAGGCTGTTTACGTGGGTGTACACCAGGTACGCGAGACTTCCGAGCCGCCTGTACGTAAGCCTCATGCCCCTGACGAAAGTACATGACCTGTGAGAGGTTGGGGGAATGCAATGAAAGTGGGATTGTAGAATCACAGAGGAAAGAAGTCAAATATGAGAACATGGACCTCAATGGCCAAGATATCTTGGGTAACAACTCATTTTCAGATAATCTCATGAATACAATAAAATCCAGCCGGTATAGGGGTAAGTTTATTAACCTTCAACCCTCACCTCATCTCCCATCTGTGGTACAAATGGTGTGCGGTGTGGGACGGTGCTCAAGATCCATTCGGGAGGTAGGCATGAGCTCGGGGCCTGGCCCCTTCCATCCAACCGAGCAGCTGCTCGAAGCTGTGTAAACAGGAGGGGTTATGGGTTGGGCAGTTATGGTTGCTATCTTCTTGGTTTGGCACTTATGACTGCAGTTGATATCATTGGTAACAGCATTTGTAAATAAACCTTTTGAATCTTCCTTTCCATTTGCTAAAAACAAACAAACATATATATATATATATATATATATATATATATATATATATATATATATATATATATATATATATATATATATATATATACACACACACACACACCCATGCTTCAGAAAATACTTAAGAAACAGTCGCGAGGACAAAAGAAAACCTGAAAGAACCTCCATAAGATACGGGATGAAACTTTGCCACTACAGCACCAGTCACAGGCATGGCATGTCCACATGCCCACAGAGAGTCCGTACAGATCCAAATCTACCCACATGTACCACGTCCGTGTGTGCTGTATACGTACCTCTACGTTGTAGTAATTGTTGACTGCACATCCCGATCAGGACACGAACTGTACCACTATCAAGTGATACCAACAGTACTGCACATCTCGGTCAGTGGCTTAAGCACTCAAGCAAGCACTCCAACAGACCGCCTGGCTTGGCAAGCGATGACCAATTTCCGTCGATACATCTATGCTCCCGGAAACGCCCGTGCAATGTCCGAATTGGACAAATCAACACTTTTTTGAGGAGTCGGAACGGCTAACACTTTCAAATCTGGAGCTTACATTTTGAAATTCTGCTTAGTTTAAGAGATTCTCTCGGTTATTCATATGCGCAAATGAAATAAAGCCGCGAACGCTGGCATATCCAGGCTTTTATAAGCACTGCAATGTACCCAGCAATTCATAGCGATGATGAACAGGCATTCGATAACAAGAGTGAGGAAAGTGAAAACAACAACTTTCTCGTGAAGAAATCGTTGCGACCTGTCCCAAGTCAAGGCATGGTTGAGCAAGCCAACAAACATGGCGGCTTCAGACCCCAGCGAGGTTACCCAGGAAACGCCTTCAGACCCCAGACAGCAAGGTGTCCGAGGATCACCTGATGAGGCATATAATTAAATAAGATAAAAAAATGACCGTTTTTACAGCCATTTTTCCCTGCTGTGCAGGGGTTTGGCTTTTTTTTTGAGGCAATGTTTTTATGGCCGGATGCCCTTCCTGACGCCAACCCTGGTCGCCTCTTACGACACACAGGGATATGGTACACCTATTCTAACCGGGGCATACACCGGGACCAGTACACTGGCACTCATTTCGCCGACCTCAGAAGGATGACAGGCTGAGTCAACCCCCTGGTGTTAATTCAGCAGCCAACGGGGCTTGAACTCAGGACACTGGGATCCCAAGCCACCACCCTAACCACTAAGCCAACACCAGGCTTGTATATAATTAAATAAGGACGTTAATTATCTTCAAAAGGGGTGTTTTAATTATACCAAACATCCAATTATCATTCTTGCACTTCCTTGGAGTTTTCTTAGTTTTGCATGCAAAGTTTCAGGTTGTTAGGTTTAATGGTTTTGGAGGAGACACACTGACTGACATACACACACACACACACACACACACACCACTCTTCTCTCTCCAAACACACACACACACACACACACACTCTTTTATTAGTATAGATAGTCCATATTATAAATCAGGAGTGTATCTATTTGTCCGTCCGACCCTGAACTACTCCCTGAGTTTTGAGTCTAGGCCCCATCAATCCTTCTGTGGAACAGTTTCGGGGTCCCAGCGGATGTCCTAAGGTGGATGGGAGGTTTCATAAATCCCTCAATACAATAACGATTTTGAGTTTCAATCTGTACAAAGCTGCTCCCTGTCCGGATACCACGTCAGAGCGGCATTTCTCTTCGCTTTCCTCAGGAGTGTTTGTCATATTCAATTTTGTTATATTTATGGTGTAGTATTAATTTGTGATCGGAATGATGCTGTTTGGAAGGAAAATATCGAGAGATTTTGAGTTTAAAGCAGAATGAGGAAATAAAGCGAGGAGTTCCACCCCATGGCATTCATGGATTCAGCATTTGCAGAATCATCATGTTGTGACTGTATAAATATTACTAAACATAGCAAGTTGGAGGTGAAAAAAAAACAACATAGGTTCGAAGGCATCAAAACTAGGTTAGTTACTTAGTTAGTTATTTAATAATTAGATGTGATCAGAAGTGATACTGCCTGTGGAATCCTGGAGGTTGGTGACATGGCCTTCGGTGAGAGAAAGCTCTTGACATCACACTGCCCATTGACTCGAGGGATACATTTCAAATCGGCTAAAGGTCGCTCCAGGGGTGTGTGTTCCATTACCAATCGGCTTGGAGAGTGCTTACCAAGTGGCTTAAGCACTCAAGTAAGCCTCCCATTGAAGCGCCAGCTGCTTGGTAAACTGAACAGACCCCGGCTGTGTTCAATTATCAATAAGCTTGCTATCGCATGCCAAGCCAGCCATTACTTATCCATCCATCCATCCATCAGGACCATACTCTTTACAAAGCGTTGGTGCTGTTAGGTTAGGAAGTCCATTCAGACTCCTTCACGGCGACATTGTTAGATCCTTGTGGAGGATCTCGAAGTCTTCCTCACGTTGTTGTTCTTCATCTTCTTCTTGTGGACTTTTTTGTTTCACAGCCTACAGTTTTCATCGAAACTTCCTGAAACTTGGCGTATACATGTAAAAATACCCCGCGCAGACAGTAACCATCTCCGGTTTTGAAAATTCCTCCGAGAAAAAAAAGTTATGACGTCACAATATCTCTGCTAATGGAAATCGCCTATATCATTATCTCCGAAACTAGGCAAGCTTTTTGAATTTTGTTTGCGGGAATCAAGCCGGGCATTAACACAGATAATTTATCGCAAACCTGATACATCGCAACGACGTCATAATCGTTTTTTGTGAGGTCATCATTAAGAGGACGAGGATCTTAGCTCATTTGAGCTTGTTTTTTTTTGTAGTCATTAAAATGGTTCAAGTTTCAGTTTTTCGAAAAAGGTGAGAAAATCGGACGAACATCGGTGTTTGGACATAAAAAAAAATGTATTCCAATAGCCGTTATCAATGTATCTGGTGTGACGCGATGTGGGGAGGGGGAGTTTTCACCGAGTTACCTTTTGAAGAAACAAAGGTGTATTTTGATTACAACTCGCGCAAAGAAAACGAAGTAAATGCATGGCCGTGACCGCAGCAGCACCCAAAGAAGGTACGTTTTCATAATGCGGAGGAGAGAAAAATCATGAAGCGTTTGTGAAAATAAAAATACAGAAACCGTTTTCACATGTGCATGGACATGTAATTCACATGTGACGTGAAAGAAATAAATTGTGTACGTTCGACATCATTTCTGGATCTGATGAATTGCCAGTACCCACTGTGGAAGACTCGACGTGCAGCATCGAACTGAAGATGTCCAAATGTCATCCATGTTTATTCTCGTGGGTTTCCCACATGTGCCCAACTAGTAATAGGGTAATGCTGTCTCTCTTTTTATTTATTTATTTATTTATTTATGTTGAAGGCTCCAGTCATGGACTGAATCGTCCTCAGAGGCCAAGCCTTAAATAAAGAGAAATAAAAGAGAGAGAATGTAAAGTGAGGAGTGAAAATGAGTGAGTTAGAAAAGTGTGTGATGTTTGTTTGAAAAGTGTGTGATGTTTCTTTGAAAAGTGTGATGTTTGTTTGCAAGAAAGAGATATTAAAGCTAGCCGGGAGCTATAGTTTGAGTGAGGCAGAAAGTAAGACCAGCAATCCTGATGAAGTCAGGTCAGGTTCGATCTGTGACCTGCTACAGGTACCATGTAAACCTGTACTAACCTGTTCCATGGTCGGGTTGGCGGTGACGAAACCGTCTCCCCCGCCAGGTTTTCTGGTGAGGAGGGTGTTTGGATATGGACATCCAGCAGGATTAAAAACAAAACCTGTCAAAGGGCGGAGGAGCTCCTTGTGAGCCAACGGCCATCCATATCTAGTGCCCAACTGTGTCTGCGGACGTCCTCCTGCAGTTGGGTTACTTCTTATTAGGAGGTTGGTGGCAGGATTTGCACTCCGGCCACTGTAAAACCCTTCATTCCTCAAAACGCAAAAACGCAAAAAAAATCTGAAAACCCACTCCATGGGAGTACGTCCTGTGCAGCTTCCCTTCGCAGGGCAGCTCACCGGATGACAGGATTTGGGCAAAGCCTTCGGGACCCCCAATCTTTGATGATAGGAGGGAAACCACGGGGTAACATCCCTGGGTCAGATTGCGGGAGAGTGTGTCGGAGTGGTGCTGAGGTGTCGTCCACCCGACGGCGGTCTCCTTGGGTTAACCTGAGGCGGTCCCTTCGGGTGGGTGCCTGGAATGTCCTATCCCGAAGAGAGGATGATCACCTGTCTCTGTTATCATCTGAGCTCAAGCGTTTGGACATCGGGATTGCAGCTCTCTCTGAAGTTCGGAGACCGGATTGCGGCGAGATAATGGTGGGTGGTTACACCTACTATTGGTCTGGTTGCTCTGATGGTTACCATACCCAAGGAGTTGCTGTAGCTGTGTCCAATAAGCTGACCCCAATGATAATTGAGGTAACACCGGTCAACGAGCGTATTATGAGATTAAGGATTCGTCACTCCTTAGGTGTCATTTCCCTGGTCTCTGTTTATGCTCCGACTGAGGCGAGTGATCTCACCGTGAAGGATGCATTCTACGCCACACTCGAGTCTGTGGTTGATCAGTGCCCCAGGTGAGATACTCTTCTAGTCTTGGGGGATTTCAATGCATCGACTGGAACTGATAGGGACGGTTATGAGGTGTGTGTTGGTCCCCATGGGTCAGGAACTATGAACCAGAATAGCACTAAGTTCCTTGACTTTGCAAGAAGTCATGGACTTAGGGTGGCTGGTTCATGGTTTCAGCGCCCACAAGCTCATCGCTGGACTTGGTATTCCAACGCTGGCGGTGTGGCAAAGGAGATTGACCATGTCCTCATTGACGGTCGTTGGAGGATGATCCAGAACTGCAGGGTCTACCGGAGTGCTCAGTTCCTCAATACTGACCACCTTGTTGTAGCTTGTTGTAGCAACTCTAAAGCTGCACCTTAAATCCTGGAGAATGGTACCATCCCAGCCGAGGCTGGATGTTGGCAAGCTCAGGGATGAGAGAGTAGCTGAGGAGTTTGCGAACAGGCTGAGTGGACACTTGGGGGGTCTGGGTGCTTTGGGGGGTCCTGAAGAGTTGTGGAGCGCCTTCAAGACCACCGTCCTTGATGTTGCCGGTGGATGTCTTGGAGCTCACCACAGGGCAAGGAAGAATTTTGTCTCTCAAGGAACACTAGATACCATTGACCAGAGTCGCAGGGCCAGGCTGAATGGCAGAGCTGAGCTGTTCAGGGAGCTGAGGCGTAAAACTGTACGTGCACTGAGGGTGGACAAGGAGGCCTATGTGCGAGGAATCTGTGAGGGGGTAGAGCATCACCTGTGGACAGGTGATTCTCGTCCCGCTTACAGGGGAATTCGCGGATTACATTCATCCAAGCCCATCCCTCGGAGCACTGCAGTTCGAGCAGAGAGTGGTAGGCTCTTGACAGAGGAGTCTGAAGTGAAGGCCCACTGGGCCGGTTACTTTGAGCGGTTGTACCAGGCTGATCCCCCAGCTGTCGAGTTGGACGTCAAGGGTGTTACAATCCCTGTTGCTGACCCTCGAATCAACTGTGGTCCACCTTCGCTTGTGGAAACACGGGCTGCGGTGAACCGGTTGAAACGGGGCAAAGCTCCAGGGATCTGTGGCATCCATGCCGAACTTCTCAAGGCTGGTGGAAATGCTGCACTCGCGTCGTTGCATGGAGTTTTGTGCTCTGCCAGGAACACAGGCATCATCCCAACTGACTGGAAGAGGGGCCTTGTTGTCCCTCTCTGGAAAGGGAAGGGTGATCGCCAAGACTGCAACAACTACCGAGGGGTGACGCTGCTCTCAGTGCTGGGCAAGGTCTTTGCTCGGATAATTCTTGATAGGGTTCGCCACCATCTGCTTGAGCACCAGCGTCCAGAGCAGTCAGGCTTTACACCAAAGAGGTCAACGATTGACCGTATCCTTGCTCTTCATGTCCTCACCGAACGCAGACGAGAGTTTCGGCAGGGGCTGCTTGCAGCCTATGTTGATCTCTGTAAAGCGTTCGATTCAGTGAATCGGGATGTCCTCTGGAGGATTCTTGGTCTTCGTGGGGTGCCACCAAAACTGATCGATCTGATGTCTGAACTCTACTCTGGTACTGAGAGTGCTGTGAAGTGTGGTGGTACCATCTCTGACTTATTTCCAGTTGTTACTGGAGTTCGTCAGGGATGTGTACTTGCCCCCACACTTTTCAGCACTTGTATGGACTGGATTCTAGGGAGGATGTCGGAGAGATCAAGTTGCGGTGCATCGTTTGGGAATGTCAAGATCTCGGACCTTGATTTTGCAGATGATGCAGTCATCTTTGCGGAGACTTTAGACATCCTCTTGGGGGCCCTCGAGGTGCTGAATGAGGAGTCGGAGCCGCTGGGATTATGGGTTTCTTGGGTCAAAACTAAGATCCAGGCTTTTGGTGACATCTTGGATGCTGCTGTCCTGTCTGTGTCTGTTTGTGGTGAGGATGTTGAGGTCGTGGAGAGATTCACTTACCTTGGCAGTGATATTCATGTCTCTGCTGGCTGCGAGTCAGAGGTCAATAGACGTCAGGATCGGGCCTGGGGAGTCATGGATTCACTGGATCATGGGGTGTGGCGCTGCCGGTACCTGTGCGGGAGGACGAAAGTCCGAGTCTTCAGGTCCTTGGTACTTCCAGTCTTGCTCTATGGATGCGAGACTTGGACTCTGACCAAGGATCTGAGACGGAAACTTAATTCCTTTGGTACCAGGTCTCTTCGGAGAATCCTTGGCTATCGTTGGTCGGATTTTGTGTCCAACGAGCGGTTGCTGAGAGAAACTCGGATGATATTTGTTTCCTGCATAGTCCGTGAGCGTCAGTTGCGGCTGTATGGACATGTGGCTCGTTTTCCTGACGCTGATCCTGCTCACCAGATTCTCTCAGCGAGGGAGTCTCATGAGTGGAAGAGGCCAGTGGGCCGACCATGTGCCTCGTGGTTGCAGCAGGTTGACCATCATCTCAAGGAGATGGGGATGGGCCTGGCATCTGCCCTGGGGGATGGCCAGACGGAGGCCCCTGGAGTACCGGCGGAAAGAGAACGCAGCGACGTGCTGTTCTGGCACATGCTCCCATACCTGACGCTGACCTGAATCCTGACACGGAGGGTGTGAGATGGTTCTGGGCACCACTTTAACAATCCTAAGTCAGAACAGCCGTACTACACTGAGCGGTTGCTTTCTCCAACCTACTACTGTCGACAACCAACTACCTGGTCGGCCTGTGACGGTGGGACAAAGCATTCATCGCCCATTTTGTCTGCAGTGTCCAAGTCTGTCTGTGCTGTCGCATGATGATTGGTATTTCTGCTCGAGTAATACATGAACCGATTTATCAATGAATACAAAATCCCTCCCTTATAAACCAAACTATCCAACCCAACTGAGCTGACATGATCATGTGACCAGCGTTTTCATCTCCACCAACACTTCCACGTCTTCCTCTGAATCGCTCACACAAGGCTCAAAACGATACGGCTCCACAATTCGCCCGAAAGCGTTTGCATCACTAATTTCGTCTCCAAGAGTTTCTTCACAATCCCAGTTTATCAGTTTCAACATTCTGAGAACCTTCCGTGCTACTCATGACGGTGGAATCGGTGTCGGAATCCGAGCTCGACGTGCACCGTTTCTCGATGTCAACCGCCGTTCAAATCAATGTGGTTTCGAGGTGTGACGTCACTGGCGAAATAAAAAACGACACTCTCGGGCTTTTTTTTTTTGACGCTTTGTGATTGTCAAAAAATAAAAATAAAAATTGCATTTTTTTTTTGTCCTTTTAAGGCCCCGTCACACCTTGACGATTTAGCCAGCGTATGCCTGATGTATGAAAAATTTGGCTAAAACGCTGGCACGCGTCGAATACGTTATGGGTAAGTTTGTATACGTTAAGAGCACGCTGGCATACGTCGTAGTACGCCGAGCTGTTAGACAAATTTTCCATGCTTGAAATTTTTCGATGTATGCCAGCGTATGACTCATATGTTCCGCAGAACGCTGGCCATAAGTTGTAGGCACGTTACGCGATCGTTGACACACGTTACTTGTAAGTTACTCACAAGTCGAAACACGTCAAGGTAATGGTTAGCGTCAGTGTTCCAGACTCCCTGGTTTTTTTTTCTTTCTTTTTGTTTTTTCTTCGGTATGACGGTGATGTTGACACTTCGATTTCTAGTGTGGTTATGATTTAACGTGTTTCGACTTATGAGTAACTTACAAGTAACGTGTGTCATACGCCGAGTAAGTCGAGAAATTTTCAACATGCTGAAAATTTGTCGACGTACTACGACATATGCCAGCGTACTACGACGTATACAAAACTTACCCATAACGTATTCGACGTGTGCCAGCTTGGTTCGGCAAATTTTTCATACGTCGGCATACGCTGGCTAAAACATCAAGGTGCGACAGCAGCTTCACACTTCGATGTCCAGTGCGGTTATGATTTGAATCGTCGAGCCGCAGCCTATGAATAGCCTACGCCACGTGATCGTCGGCGATACGCTGCCGCGCTATGCATAAGTTAGACTATCGTTGGGCATAGGTTGTGAACGCCGACAACACGCTCAGCATTCGTTGGTATAAGTTATCTATATGTGATTGAAACGTTCTGTGTACGTTAATAATGCGTTATGCATACGTCCAACACGTTATTATACGCCCAAAACTTAAAAAAATATCAATAGCTCAGCGTACGCCAGCATTTTACATACATTTTGATACCTTGCCATACGCTGGCTAAAACGTCAAGGTGTGACAGCCCCTTTAAATGAGACTGTGATTCATGACTTTCAATGGTTTTGTGTTTGGGTTCCCCTTTCAACCCATTTTCCTCTCCTATTCTCTTGAAGCACCAGGTTTATACAATTACAACTCAAGACATTCATCATATCACCGATTTGTTTTTTTCCAACCAGTGCCACTCTTCTCTTCTAACCAGTGCAAGAATAAAAGGATTCTCTTTTTTTTTTTTCTTCCTTTTTCGATCATGGTATTGTGATCACAGGTGTCTCCGAGTAATAATTAAACGTTAACCCTAAAACATTGAAAACACTATCCACAACGGTAAATGTAGCAGGTCGATTAGACATCGAGCGGCCAGAGCCTGAAGCAGCAGGCGAGGCTGAAAACACAGACACAGACACAGACACAGACACACACACACTCCAGCCCTCACCTTTTGCCTGCAGCTCTTCTTGCCTCTGAACCACTGATGTTCCCCATCGCTCCCTGGCTCCGAATCGTGGCTGCCGTCCACGTTCACTTCTTTATCGTCAGAGGACGTCGATTCCACTTGGCAAGGGACCCGACGGCGCTGTCGGCACCGGGTGGATCGCTTGGGCGGTTGCAAGTTCACTCCGGCCTCGGTGATCCAATCGGAATACTCACTAAGAGAGTCACTGAGGATGCATTGGCCGAACGAATCAAGGCCCGATAATGGAAATGGTAGGGGATTAAGATTTCGGAAAACACCTCTGCACCTCACACAAATTCTTGCATCAATATGTTATGGGGTGGTGTGAATGTTAAAGTGCATGGATAAGTTAGAGGAAGATCAAACCTCATCTGCTGAGCAACGCAGACAAATGAGCAAAATATCAATTTCTCCGCCTGAAAGCCACACCATTTCCCTCCTTATGTCAATGCTTGATCTCAATCCCCATTGTGGGCCAAGTCGATCCCACCCATTACAAGTTCACCACCATTCTGCTTTGTCCGTGTCATTTCATGCTCCAAAGTGAGCAAGTGAACAATGGACATGGGCACGTGAGAGCCGCAAGGAATTCTACAAATGACTGTGCAAAAGCACAGTCAGCTGTAACATTCACACGGATGATTGTGCAAGCACAGGGAGGTAAAAAAAAAAATGTCTGCCATTACCTTGAAGAGCTGCTTGTACTCTGCCATTCTTCCTCATCCGAAGAAAGTTCATCTCTGCTGTCTCCTCCGGTATTCTGCATCCACAGCAAACAACATGGTGACAGCGAATGTCCCAAGAAGACGATTCCCCTCCTCCCTCCCCCCAGTTATGTGCACCCGTACATCGGTCGTGGTGTTTCCGGTAGCATCCTGGAGCTCTCCGGGACCGTTCTGCAGGAATGTTCTTCGACGGTTTGCTGTGCTACTGCTCTTCTGCCTCGCCTTACCCTGCCGACTGACCCCCTCGGAAGTCTCCACCTGGATACGAGACACACAAAAACCGACTCATTATATTCTTCTTCACTACGCAACCTTAATAAACGACAAAATCTCAAAGCCTACGGGCTCCTCGACGAGTGTGCAGTCGCGGCGCCTCACCCTGTGTTGTCCAAGAGGTTTTGCATCCTTCTCCCGCTCGTATACATCAATCTCCTCCTGTCCCCGAGCTGCTCGTACTGCCTCCTGAATCCTGATCGATGGGACGAGGAACAAGTGACATGCTGTGACTGCACGGAAACACCGAATACCTTGTACCCTACCGACTCCACACCGTACGTGAATGGGGTTCTCTCATTGATCATTTCTTCAATCTTTCCTTTCGAGTTTACATCGAGTCATTGAGTAGCAATGTTTGTTTGGGATCCTATTACCTCATCTTATCAAACCCAGCCAACTCATCAAACCCACACAAGTACACTGACACTCCGTCTCACAAAGGTGAAGGGTCATCCGACATAAATTGTATGCTTATTCTGTTTGTTTTTTTCCCTCTGTCTGTCTTTCCGATAATTTTGCTATTAAACTACTCGATGAAGGACCAGAAAACCCATTTCATTATAAAGGTCATCGTCTGAGGAGTTCCGTGTCCATATTCCATTACTTATGACCTTGGATGTTTTCTTTAACATATATTTTTAACTAAATCGCTATTTTTACTGAAGAATCAACAGATGACGGAATCTCATGAGATTGTGAATTACACGTTAAAAAAAAAAGAAGTACTTTTAACATTGTTCTGAACGGATGGGAACAGGAATATTAACAGTGGGAAGAAAGGGGGAATGGAGGGCAGGGAGTTGGGAGAGGGAGGTTGAGGAGTTGGGAGGGGAGTTGAGGACGTGGGATTGGGTGGGAGGGAGGTGGGGGTTTTGGTTTTGAGGGCTTGAAGTCATATTTTATATGATGTGAAATTTCCGTGGGTCCCTACTGTATTGAAAAAAAAAAGAAAAAAAGGGCAATACCCCTGGGAGCTCACCTGGTCGTGGCTGGATTAAAAAAAATAGCTCCGCAAAGCGGGCGTAACCCCTCAGCCCATGCATTGTAAAAGGAAGCAGTGATATCACGATGATGCAGTCAGTTAGAGCACGTTGGACGTCGTATCGAAAATCAATCAGACTTCAAGATGGCTACTGTGGCGGCCACACTGAAAATCGCAGCGCGCCCATTTTCGAAACGAACCTTCCTCTACTCAACCCCAACATACCCTGCAAAAATGGATTTAATCGGACAAGGCGTTCTCTTCGAAATTGACGGAAACCAAAAGTTGACAGACGCCCGGACAACGCCTGTGACGAAAATACCCCATAGCCCAATTCGGGCTGAGGGTTAAAAAGCAGGGAACTACTGGTAGGAGTGGATAACCCACAAAATCTTTTAACGAAGAAGAAGGTATAAATGTCACTACGACCTGGCCCATCAACATACCTATTGATGTTTTTCTTTTTTTAATGGCGTGAACAAACTTTGGGATATCACGGGTGATGAAGGTTATGGTCAAGTTTAATCAAAACTGCGTATGTAGTTTCGGAGAAGAGAGAAAATACCTATTTTGGGGGAGGCAACCCCCCCATACCCCGCCTTTTCTAATGACGTGAACAAACTAAAGTTTGGAACATCACAAGTGATGAAGGTTGTGGTCAACTTTCATCAAAATCGTGTGTGTAGTTTCAGAGAAAAAAGCAGATACCTATTTGGGGGACAACGCCCTTGTAAATCCTCTGAGACCCCGATTTTTTAAAAAAAATGCCATGAACAAACTTTGGTAGATCATGGGTGATTAAAGGTTGTAGTCAAGTTTCATCAAAATTGTCTGTGTGGTTTTGGAGAAGAAAGCAAACACATATTTTGCGGGGCAACCCCCACATAGATCCCTTTAGACCTTCATTTTTTTAATGTCATAAACAAACTTTCATACATCATGGGCAGTGAAGGTTGTGATCAAGTTTCATTGGAAAAAAAAACAAAAAGCAATTTTTTTTTCAGACAACGGTCCTGTAGGTCACCTGTCTGGTTTCCCAAAAAGTTGAGTGACGGATGGATCAGGGTTAAAATATGAGATGGATGTAAAATACACATTTTAGGCCAGGTAGTAGTGACATGATGTTCACAGGAGTGCAACTCCCTGTTGTCTGTAAGCCTTAGCTTTTGAGACATTGCCCACTTCCATTTTGATAATGTCACAGCTAATGTGTCAACATTAGCTATATTTGATCAGGTGCAACGCCAATGGGTCTATAATTAACATTTTTCAAGATATTGCCCACTTTCTGTATGATGATGTCTCTGGTGGCCATTTTGTGTTGCAGATCAGCTTCTTTTAAACAAATGTTTCCGCAGGTTGTCGATCACATATTTTAAGTTTTGCATTGATCGGTTAAGCAGTTTCGGAAAAGTTGAATGGTATATATTTTTGTAGACAGAGTCAAGGCTCATGGAAGAGCTAGAACACTGAATGGATCAGGATGCAACAAGACATCAGGATGCAAGAGGATCAGGATCAGGAAAGGAATAGAATAAAGGGGGAAACACAAACAGCAGAGTCGAAGGACAAAATAGAGCGAGACTTGGACAAGCAATGGGTGTGGGGAGGAATAAGGGGCAGGAAAGGATGGATATAGAAGTAAGCTCTCAGGAAGGAAGAAGTGGAAATTTGAAAGGAGGAGTGCTTGCTGCAGGAGGCGGCAGGGGGTTAATGAGGGTAAAAAAATATCATGGTTTTGGATTTGGGATGATCCGAGGTAGTGGTGAACAACTGTCTTGAAGACCTGGAGGGCAGAATGAGATTGAAGAGGATGTGGAAATTGGTTCCACAGGTGGGGAAAAAAAGAGGAACAAATGAGTGGAGGTGAGAAGTGATCCTGGATTTTGGTAGTTTCACCAGAAGGGGTTGATGGTGGACCATTAAGGAACCTTGGGGGAGGGGAAGGGGGAGGGTAGGAGGAGGAATGACGACAAAGCACGGAAAGAGCAGAGAGCTGTTGCAATACCAGGAAGAAGACAAGAAAGTTGCAAGACCAGAAAAAAGGTGATAAAAGACAGAAACACCACTGACCTGTCTACAATGGCGAAGTGATAGGCCCACAGACTCGGCTTCATCGTGGGAGATTACAATAATCTTGAGTAGGCCTTGGTTTCCATGGCATCAAGGAGAGCAAGGTGTGAGGCAGGGGCGTCATCCCAGAGGGGGGTAACAGGATTACATCAAGCTGTGGATGAAGCCATTGTAAGCGAATAGGAGTTCAGGTGTGCTAAGGAAGCTGATCGTGAGACCCAGGAGTTTGAATGACTGAACTTCCTCAAGAGAGTTGTTAAGAAAGTGGATAGGGGGGTTTTCCAGACAATCCTTTTGGAGAGAGAGATGGTGAGAGTGCGAGATTGGTCAGGATCGAAAGACATATTCCACGTGCTTGCGCAGCTTTTGATTCTATCAACGTCTGTAAGAGGCGACAGCCTGCCTGTCTGAAGGATGAGGAATGTCACGGTAGAAGATGGAGTCATCAGCAAATAGGTAAAGAGGATTTTCCAGAAAGTCAGACATCATGATGAAGATGAGTAATAGGACTGGGCCCTGAACACTGCCTTGAGGCACTGCAGCCTTGACAGGGAGAGGAGGTGAAAGGATTCCGTTGAGTTCCACACGTTGGCTACGAGAATAGAGGAAGCCAGTAAGCCATGTGTGTAGTTTGCCTTGGATCTCATCAGCAGAGTTTGGAGAGTAAGGCAGGATGCCAGACTGTGTTGAAACCTCGGGATATGTCCAGAGACGGCCATGATCTCATGTCTGACATTGAGGGCCTCCATGCATCGTTGGGTCAATTGAAGCAGCATGTCCAAGGTGGAGTGACCTGGTCTGAAACCACGTTGGTGATCTGAGATGAGGTTGTTGGAGAAAAAGAATGATTTTATGTCTACTGTGATGATGGATTCCATGACCTTGCTGATGATTGGAAGTAAGATGATGGGTTTGTAGTTAAGGAGATCAGCTGTTTTTTTTACCTTTTTTATGGAACACAGTGATGTCTGATTTCCAAGGAGATGAAAGTTGACTTCGGGCAAATGGTAGGATCAAAAGGGCAGAGAGGGACAGAGAGGAAGTGCATTCGAGCAGCAGAGCAGGTTTTCAGGACACGTGAGCTGACGCCGTCCGGTCCAGTAGCAGAGTCAGAATCAAGGGTTGAAAGAACCTTCTCCACCTTCTCAGGTACAAAAGACACAGAGTCCAGGAGCAGTTGGGTACGACTGGGAAGGGTGGGTACAGAGAGTGAGTGGTTGGGGACACAAGATTTGGAAGCAAACACAGAATTGAGGCACGAGGCCTTCTCACGAATGGAATCAGCTGTTGCGCAATTTCAATTGAGGGGAGGGATGGAAGGGGGAACACACACCAGAGACAGACTTAGGAAGATGCCACAAGGTTTTCGAGGAATGAGACAAGTTTGAAAGGTCATTCTTGAAGTTGGACAGATGTTGTTTCAGGCTCTCCCGAGAGTGGACACACACTTGTTGTGGACATTTTGGAATGCACCGAGATTTCCTTTTGGTCGGATTTGCCTTCTAGGAAGAGTAGGCAAGTTGTTTCGGAACAACTGTATCACCGCAGGATTCAGTGCACCAAGGGCGTGAAGGAGGACGCGATAACTGAAGATGAGATGGGATGAATCGGTTTCAGAGAAGAAGATTTTTGAAAGGTTTTCTTTTGCTCGAATATGGCTGCCAGACCACAAGACTGATGACGTCATTGTTAACGCACTGTATTTCCCTTGGGTCGCTGATCAGAAATTTAAAGTTTCTCAGTGAATGTTTAGTGGTTTGAGAGAAGAAGATGGTTGAAGGTTTCACAGCAATCAAAAATGGCAGCCAAATCGATCAAAATTAAAGTACTTTTGGGACGTTTAAACCATACGATGACATAATTACAGGTTGTAGGGGAGGATGCCATGAACACAATTGGAGTTCTACCACACCAAAGATCATTTTGGCCAAGTTTGGTCACAATCCCATTGTCAGTTTCGGAGAAGAAGTTGCAAGTGTTTACGGACGGACGACAGGCCATCCCCATAAGCTCACCTGAACTATGTTCCAGGTGAGCTAAAAATACGTTTCACTTGTACTGTTGGTGCAACGTTAAACACAAGATCAAAACGATGATTAAAGCTAGCACAACAACAATATTGAACGATTAGGTACATTCCGTGTCCGCTCTCGGCTCAAATAACTTACTCCCGAAGAGCCGAAGGTAGTTCAGGGACCACGACTCGGTTGGACCACACTAGGAGGTCTGGAGGAGTCGAAGCCGGTGAAGCAGTGGTTACGTGAGGGGTCTCCACGTGGGGGGCACTGCTTCCGCTTGTAGCAACACCACGCGTAGGTGAGCGGTGCACAATACCTGGGCTGCGTAGGCCTGAGTCACAAGATTAATCCGAGAGAAGGATATATACAACTACATACACACAGGATAATTATTTAGTGCTTAAATTTTTATTTTTTTTAAACATTAAAATTTATATTTAGAAAAGAAACAAAACAGGTATGCCAGTGGGGAACAATAATCAATATGAACTTCAATTCTGTCCTTTCAGGTTCTTCCCCGTAGTCGTTCAAGAAGGAAGCACGTCACCACGTCACATCGTCTGCCATCACTACCCACGAGTCTCCAACTCCTGTTAGTCCTTTACTTTAAACATCTCCATTCTCCCTCATCCACTGTTCCTCTCCACCCTACTTTGGGTTTGTCAACCTTCGACCTTATTGTTATTTATTTTTTATTCCTTCCACCTTGTTATTGTTAACCTTCCACCCTCTGGTTATGTTATTCATCTCCTCCATGAGCCTTGACCTCTGTGTGCGAAACAATTTGGAGAGAATACTTTCAAATTGACCATCCGTGTGAAATCGTTCCAAAACAGTCCTGGGCGACATCACAAATCGTTTCAAAAGAAAAGTAAAAAATGAATTGATCAATTTCAATATTACACCACGAAAACAAATATCCAGAGGTTAATAAAAACGGAAACCCATCAATTAGTGCAGATTGGCACCGCTGGTTAAAAACAAAAAAAAATTAATAAGAATCCTAATTTATTTCGAAAATCAAGGCCTTGTATCATTAATTGCTTTAATGATTGAGTGACGTGCTAGTACAACCTTTTCCCAACGCTTTACAACAAAACAAAAAGGTCCATAGTGAAGGAGCAAGAGAGGGGCGGGGAGAGGAGCGAGGGAGGGACGGGGAGAGGAGCGAGGGAGGGACGGGGAGAGGAGCGAGGGAGGGACGGGGAGAGGAGCGAGGGAGGGACTGGGAGAGGAGCGAGGGAGGGACGGGGAGAGGAGCGAGGGAGGGACGGGGAGAGGAGCGAGGGAGGGACTGGGAGAGGAGCGAGGGAGGGACGGGGAGAGGAGCGAGGGAGGGACGGGGAGAGGAGCGAGGGAGGGACGGGGAGAGGAGCGAGGGAGGGACGGGGAGAGGAGCGAGGGAGGGACGGGGAGAGGAGCGAGGGAGGGACGGGGAGAGGAGCGAGGGAGGGACGGGGAGAGGAGCGAGGGAGGAACGGGGAGAGGAGTGAGGGAGGGACGGGGAGAGGAGCGAGGGAGGGACGGGGAGAGGAGCGAGGGAGGGACGGGGAGAGGAGCGAGGGAGGGACGGGGAGAGGAGCGAGGGAGGGACGGGGAGAGGAGCGAGGGAGGGACGGGGAGAGGAGCGAGGGAGGGACGGGGAGAGGAGCGAGGGAGGGACGGGGAGAGGAGCGAGGGAGGGACGGGGAGAGGTGCGAGGGAGGAACGGGAAGAGGAGCGAGGGAGGGACGGGGAGAGGAGCGAGGGAGGGACGGGGAGAGGAGCGAGGGAGGGACGGGGAGAGGAGCGAGGAAGGGACGGGGAGAGGAGCGAGGGAGGGACGGGGAGAGGAGCGAGGGAGGGACGGGGAGAGGTGCGAGGGAGGAACGGGAAGAGGAGCGAGGGAGGAACGGGGAGAGGAGCGAGGGAGGGACGGGGAGAGGGGCGAGGGAGGGACGGGGAGAGGGGCGAGGGAGGGACGGGGAGAGGCGCAAGGGAGGAACGGGGAGGGGTGCACGGGAGGAACGGGGATAGGAGCGAGGGAGGGACGGGGAGAGGAGCGAGGGAGGGACGGGGAGAGGAGCGAGGGAGGGACGGGGAGAGGTGCAAGGGAGGAACGGGGAGAGGAGCGAGGGAGGGGCGGGGAGAGGAGCGAGGGAGGAACGGGGAGAGGTGCGAGGGAGAAACGGGGAGAGGAGCGAGGGGGGGACGGGAGAGGAGCGAGGGAGGGATGGGTGGTGGGATCAATAGGGGGAGAGCGAGGACACCAAGTGGTGAGAAGGGGCGGAGGAACGAGGATGGGGATGTGGGGAGGAGCGAGGGCGGAACACGGGGAGGCGTGAAGGCGGGACGACGGAGGAGCACGGGCGGGACGGGCGGAGGAGCTCGGGCGGGACAGGCGGAGGAGCGCGGACGGGACGGGCGGAGGAGCACGGGCGGGACGGGCGGAGGAGCACGGGCGGGACGGGCGGAGGGACAGGCGGAGGGGCGAGGGCGGGACGGGCGGCGGAGCGAGGGCGGGACGGGCGGAGGAGTGAGGGTGGGACGGGTGGAGGAGCGAGGGCCAGACGGGCGGAAGAGCGAAGGCGGGGGATGGGGAAGAGAGAGGGCAAGACATGGGGAAGAGCGAAGTTGTGATGGAGGGAGGAGTGAGGGAGGGATGGGGAGGACAAGGGTGGGATGGGGGGAAGGGTGGGATGGGGGGCAGAAGCAACGAGGATGGAACAAGGGGAGCAGCGAGGGTGGGACAGTGGTATCGATGGTGAGCGAGAGTGGGATGGGGGGTAGGAAGGAGGGAGGTATGCCTGAGAGGAGCAAAGGAGGGATGGAGGGGAGCAGCGAGGGATGGCGAGCGAGGGAGGGATGTGTGAGAAGAGCGATGGAGGGACGGGGGGGGTTGCATGGAAGGGACGGGGTGAAGGAGGGAGGAAGGGGAAACTGAAGGAATAGGGTGGAGGAAGGAGGGAGTTCTCAAAATACCTGACGCCATGGCAACATTTTCCGCACTGCCTGGCGCCCTGTCTGGTGGTTGAACCCCAAGCCGACGATCCTGAGCTTGCAGCAGTTCCTGGATGATGTCATCCAAAGGGCTAGTATTGGGAAGCCAATCTGAGGAGTTGGGAATGAACAAGCCTAGTTATTAACACGCTTTGAGTTTCATTGTGGTTGTCCAATTTAGTTCTATGAATTTGAATAAAAAATGACCACATCACAGCACCACTACTGTGGGGAACAGGTGCTGGCATTGTTCACTGTAATGGAACATTATTAATCAGTTGGATGAAACGCAACGATGGAGGGAAATCTGACTCACAAAGAAGACTTGCAAGAGAAGCTGTCAATCACTTCCTAGAGGCCTGACATCTGACTTCTCAAAATGGCGAGAGTCAACCGGAGCATTCCGATTTGAACACGTGGATGTATGTGCAGGCCTAGTAAACATAAAACTCGCTAATCAAATGGATGATTGCAAAAATTGGAGAAGGCTCAGGAATGGATGTCTGTACCGAGCTCTGTTGCACCATCAAGGTTTCAACCTACGAACCTCAATACCCTTAGGAATGGTGGGTTTTAATGATGATCCAAGACCAATGGGTTGGACGCAGAATACCCACCGTGTGCTCATCGTTCTCTTATGCACAAACGACAGGTTGCCTCACCGGACGGCGTAAGGTATTCAAGGCCGCAGGATTCGCGGCCCGGTACGAGGCGCTGGAAGCGTGGCGCATGAGGGTTGCCATCGATGTCCACTAAAAATGGTGGGGGCATCAGATGGGGTGCCAGCTGCGTCTGCTCGTCCACTACATAGTTGTTAACATCACGCAAGAGCGGGCGGTAATCGGTGTGAAAGAACATCTGATCCGGTATCTATGGGCAGCAAAGACAGCACTCAATCACTTTGATTCAAAACTCGAGGGAGCAATAGTACCTTGAGTATTAACCAATTGGTAACAAGAACTTGTTGGATTAATTAAAATGATAACAGTCATCGCAGAGATCAAGACAGAAGGCCAAGTCACAATTGTGGACTCAAACGCCCTGGAACCTGGTGTTCTTTTGGCCAAATGGGCAAAGACTCACCATTTGTAAATATAAAATAATTCGTTTTGAAGTTTTTGAAACATGACTGCTCCCTCAACCTCCCATTAGAAATCGTCGATCCACTTCTGATAAACATTAAAAATAACCTTACAACCATCAGCGCATCAGATATAACAACCATTTAACGAAAGCATCCGCGCTGAGCAAGTCCTGTGGTCCCCAACCACCTTTGGAAGGCGTGTTCACTCACCTTACTGTACCGATGACTGGAACCGAAGCCAAACAACAGCAGATGTCCATGCGAGTCGGTGCATGCAAAATGGAGGCCATCCGGTGAAAACTTGCAGTCGAACACCGCACCATGACCCTGACCCTCAATCTGGTGAGAAAAAAAAAAAAAAACAAGAACTAAGTGGTCAAAATGTTCTTCATTTCAATAATCGTTCGGTGCAAACATGAAAAGCTCGGCTGGAAAGTTTACGTTTTCTTTTATCACAACATGACAAGAACCGAACCATGTTGAAGAACGAGCGGATTTTCACTCCACGCTCGATGTCCCACACGATGACGTTGCCGTCATGGCCTGCCGAGAGCAAAACGCGCCGGTCCAGCGGGTGAGGTTCCAGGACAAACACCTCATCATCATGAGCCTATGGTGTACAAGAGGGCCGAGGATTACGACGATGACTTTTGACGAATGAAGAACCAGGTAAAGAAAAGTGAACGATTTGAAATGGAGGGTACGGTGGTGTGCCATCACAGGCACGTGACATTAACCCCACCGAGAGTGCGTGCAGCAGCTGGCCGGTATAAGAATCCCAGACTTTGAGCAAAAGCGTGTTCACTGCCGTGATGACGGTGCGGTCTTGTCGATCCCATGACACCATCGTGACCCTCAGCTTGAACACTTTGTCCTCTGCTATTGGTGTTGCAGTTCTGTAAAGGATGGAGACACAACCACATGAGTCCCTCATGTGCTGTTTGCTCTGCGTGGCGGTGCAACTTTCGACTGCTGCCGATTACTTGGTTAATGAGAGAACCTCGTGCGTTTGCTATTCTCCAAGTAACCAAGTAATTCTGCGTGAGAGGTCTTGAGTGCCAACAAAGACTTGCGATTGGTATAAACATACCCAGTCAGCTTTGTAGACATGTCCAACAGCACACTGCGCCAGGCCTGCCGCCGGTACTGCCAAACCCTGGCCGTCCCATCCCTACTGCCGCTCACGAACCTGTGGCCACCATGCACACACGTTGACATACAACAGGGCGTTGTCGGATCTCAACTGGGCTTCAAGGTCAAAGGGCAAATGGAATGGCTCAAAAGCTAGTTACAAGCGCTGTTAATTGGAGAGATCAGAGGGTAGTGCCCACCAGTCCGAGTCAGAGGCATGACCAGTGTAGTTGGAACTCCCTGCATCTCAACTGTCCAAGACCAGGCAGTGAAGACACAGTTATTGCCAAGACCCAGAACTGCCCAAGACCCAGTTATTGCCAATTTGAAAGGAGTCTATTATTGCTGGTTAATTTCCTAGGGTGAGTTATCAACCTGGCCCTTCCTCAGCCTAGTACATGAACACCGTTTAAATTGAAAAATATTTGTTTTCCTTATATTTGGTCATTTCCCTCGTACTAGAGAAATGTCATTCAACCCATGCTGATCATAGCCAGAGTTAAAGGTGTGACAATAGCTTCATGTTGTGATTATTTGGCGTTCTCACACAGACCTGTCTCCAGCCCAGGAAAATTGGATGCTGTCAACTTTATCCTGAAAAGAGAATGGAAGGAACAAAGTCAAAATATCATGGACCACAGTTAAAGGATGATTGTACGTGCGAATACAGGCCGACAAGCTCACCACGTGGTCTTCAAGCTCTGCTACCTTCGCCGGTTGGTCCCATCCCAAGTAGTAAACGCGGATCACGTGATCAGTGCTTCCAGTGGTTAGAAACATCCCTCCTGGTGTATTGGGAATAACGGCACAGTATTAAAACAGATTTAAATTAAAAAATGGCTGACAGGCAAGAGTGCTGGAAAAAGCACTCTGGGGTCTTAAAGCAGCAAAACCTGCACTCAGTGATAGGGCAAACCAAACCAAATTGGGGAGGGGGTAATCGAACAGGAAACAATGATTGGGAAACATT